>NW_020447397.1:1695953-1741688 GCF_003343035.1 Apteryx rowi | reverse complement strand
CATCCACCCCTAGGCACAGCTCAATACATTCCAGTTGCTCCCTCACATAAAGAGCAACTCCACCATCTAGCTTTCCCAGCCTGTCTGTCCTAAAGAGCATGTAGCCATCCATGACAGCACTCCAGTCATGCGAGCTATCCCACCATGTCTCTGTAATGGCAATGAGATCATGGCCCTGCGACTGCACACAGATCTCTAGTATTTCCTGTTTATTCCCCATGCTGCGTGCATTGGTGTACAGGCATTTCAGGGAGGTGATCAAGCATGCAGGTTTGCCATGAGGGATACAAGAGGATCCTCCATAGCTACATCCTATGCGCACTTCCCTGGCTGCATTCACATGCTGGAGGCATCCTGACTTGAGCAGTCTTTTGCCAGCTACCCTGGCACTATAACTCTCCCCTTCCCCCATCTTTCCTTGTTTAAAGCCCTCCTTACCAGGTTGGCCAACCTGTTGGCAGACACGTGTGGCCCGCTTAGTGAGGTGGATCCCATCTCTCCCCAGCAGTTGTCAATCTTCAAACAGGGTCCCATGGTCGTAGAAACCAAAACCCTGTTGCCAACACCAGCAGCACAGCCAGTCATTAACTTGGAAAGTCCATCTCCTCCTCCTCTCATCCATCCCCCTCACTGGCAGGATTGAGGAGAAGATGACCTGGGCTCCCAGACCCTTGACCACCGTCCCCAGAGCTCTGAAATCCTGCTTGATGGTTTCCAATTCGCCCTTGGTGTCATTAGCGCCCACATGGAAGAGCAACAGTGGATAATAGTTCRAAGTGTGGACAAGCCTTGGCMGTCTTTGCATGACATCTCATACGCAAGCCCTTGACAGGCAACAAACCTCTCTAGACATGAGGTCAGGTTGGCAGATAGATGCCTCCATCCCCTGCAGCAGGGAGTCACCCACAACAATCACCCACCACTTCTTCTGGGTGTTCCGGCAAGGCACAGGGTCTGTTGTCCCAGTTACTTCCCTTGCAGCCATGCCCATCTCCTCCTCATCCTGGAGGGCACTAAACCTGTTCTTCAGCAAAAGAACACAAAGTGAAACAGCTTCAGTAGAAGAGAGTAACATGAGAAGAGCTACACCAGGTCAGACCAAAGGTTTATTCAGTCCAACAGCTAGCCTCTGACAGTAGACAGTAACAGCCATCTCAAAAAGAGCATAAAGAGCAGAAGAAGCATATAATACTTCCTCAGAATACTCTCCCTCCCCAAACTAATTGCAGCTCAGAGACTTACTTCCAATGAGATAAAGAAAAATACTGCACTGCAGGAAGGTGGATACAGACTTGAAAGTTCATGAGACAAGTGAGGCTTTGTCCAAAGAATTTGGACATATTTAACAGCAACAGTCAAACAGATGACAGTGTCCAGAGCCTTACTTGGACCTTGGCAATAGCGCAGTCCCACATACAGAACTGGAGGAATTTACTGTTCATTTTTGGTCAAAATTCACTAATACTGACATTTTCTAAAGGGCTTTCATGATACTCCATGTGAAACAAGGCATGTAGCAGCATGCAAATGTAGCAGCAGCATTAGCTGGTAACACAGAGCTGCAGCCTTTGAGCGGGGGCATCCCGGGTGGGGGGCAGCGGAGGGCCCGCCAGCAGGAAGCAATCTCGCACGCTCACCCCGCCACTGCTTGCTGGCCGCTCTCACAGCCCAGAGGCTGGCAGGTCTCTCGCACCACGTTCCTGTGCAATTACCCCTTGTTCGCAAACACTACCACCTCTGCCACAACCACAGCTGCATTTCCTCCCTTTTTTCCCTTGGAATACCTGCATGTTAACTGATCCACTTGTCTTTCCAGAAGAAACTTTGGGCTTTCCAGCTTTCATCTGTTTCAAGAATGCAGCATTTTGGGTAAAGAGGCATAGAGGGTTTTTGGACCACAGAAGCATATATGAATGTAAATTACATCATCATTATTAGCATGGGCACCTCAACCAGCTTCAGGGTTGCAATATACTACAGCGACTGCATATACAAAAAAGCCAGTTACATTAACAGTAGTAAGAAGGTATAAAAGAGAATGCAGGTATCCTTCCAGCTGAATTCCTACACCAGCCAAGTCTCCACTTACTGCTGCCATACCACAAGAACTGTAAACTGCCTTGGTCTTATCTCCCATCTTCCCTGATGATTCAACCTGGAAATATTTGTGCTGCCTGCCAAAACCTCTCCCTAAAACATATTTTCTTAAAGACATATCTTACAAACAAAAAAAGCCAGGCCTCTAACAGCCAGGCCTCCTGTCTCCTACAATCGAAGTATTGAGGCATATTCAAAATGTAGGCATGTTTCTCAACTTTGCAGTTTACTCAGTTTCCTTAAATAATAATAGGTTATATTTTATTTATGCGTTCATCAAATCAATTGATTTTAATATTTTTATTAACTGAAAATGTTATATAAATTAGATGTTACTTAGAGAATAAATGTATTTACTTAATAATGTAATTTAATAAAATATTTAATTAAATTTAATAAAAAATTAAAACAGCATTTTCATGATTAATTTTGCATTAGTGATATAGATATATTTGTATTAATTAAAATTGCTTGATTATATATGTATTTTTTTAATTACAGATACTACATGGTGCATATCCTTGCAAAACAAATCTTTAAATTAGCACTTCAGCAAGCAGCACAAATATTTCCAGGCTGAATCATCAGAGAAAATGAGAAATAAGAATAAATCAGTTCACCAAATTTTGTGGTGCAGCAATGGCAATGCTGTATGAATGGCAAGTTCACCTGGTAAAACACCTGCTTTATGTTCTATACCTTAAAAAAATACCATATAGTAATATTAAATACTAGAATGAAACTTGATTAGAGCAGATCAGAAATTTTTAAAGGAGCTCCAGACATTCTCAAGCTCTCTTCCAATATAAGAATGTCATAACTATAAAATCAATGATTATCATAATAAATAATCACCCGTTCTGAACACACAGTAAGAAAGAACAAGTATTCCAGTTCTCAATCTAGAAATCTGGGTAGCATTTACAAATTCTTTTCCAGCAAATATGAATCTGATATCCAGCACTGTCAGAATAAAGGTCTGCAAAATATTTACAGAATTCTAAGAGCAAGTTCTTGCAATGTTCGGTCAGAAATTTGGGAAGTTCAGAATTCTCAGACAGAGAAAAGTAATACAGTACAACAAAAGCTTGTTGGCAAGCCATGGTTAATTATATTAGTTTCTGTTGTTTATTGCTTGACAGTTGTGATGCAGTGAGGCTGAGAGGGGAATAGATAAAATTGTGGTTCWCATGCTAATGTTGCTCAAATGAAAACCAGCTAACTACAGCAAATATTGCAGCAAATTTATTCAAAAACTTTCTGAATTACTCACGTATCCACCTTATATCCTGCTAAAATATTGCTTCAATGAAACCAACTCGGCTTTCATTTTCTTCATCATGAATTTCAAAATCTATTAACTGTTTTACAAGACTGTTCGATAGCTGCCTCTTAATGGGACATAAAGAAAGGCACCTGGTCAAGAAAGGGAGTTCAGACAAAACCGAGAGAGAAGTGAAGAATCATCTGGCGCAAAAAAAAAAAAAAGAAAAAAAAAGAAATGATTCAGAGAGGAGGCAGAGAAGAGTGCTGCAGCTGAGGTTTGCTAAAGAAAACTGACAGAATTGCTGAACAGAAAGCTTGTGTGACAGCCCCTATATGCTTACAGAGAATTTTGACAGAGAAATATGGAAATATGGGGGAAACTGGCCACTCTCTTGATTTGTAATACAGAAGACAGCCAACATATTTGACCCTAAGAGCTTGAGGCAAATACAGGCAAGAATCACTTGTAGTCCATTTGTGCCGGGTAAATTCTGTTACACGCAATTCCATTAATAAAAGCTCAGAAAACAGTCCGGGCATAATGAGCAATGTGTGTGTTTCCTCTAGCACAGGAATATTTGTTTGCTGCCTGTGACAGTAGAGATTGGACAGTGTGGAGGCTTTATTCTTTGACAAGCACACATATCACGATGTGCAATTCTATCCATGTGCTTATTTAAACTGTGCAGCAAAGTCAAATCTACTTTATACCACCAAGAATGCTCCCGCTGTAACCTAATAAGACACCCATCAGGGGAAGAGGTGATGCTGTATATTCTACCTTAGATAGGTATATTAAAATCTTTTGCTTTTTAATCTTTTGCTTAATATGCTGTTGCAAACACAAAACCTCTCAACCAATTTAGTCAATATCTTTAACCTTTTGTAGCTAAACCAAAGCAACACTGGAGGAATCTGCAACCTCCATGTAAGCCATGATGGCRCACACTTCATTTGAAAGGCAAGAACTAGAGAACCACTGAAATTCCATCACAACTTGCTTATGCTATTAATTTAACAATACAGTTCTGTAGAACGAATTAAATAAATTATGTATTTGGCATATGCACAATAAGTCATAGGAAAATGTTTTTCATAAAACTTGCTCAAATTTGGAAATGTTTTGGCTGTCAGAGCAAATTTACAAAACACCACAAATGAAGCCAACATCTTGGTTTAAAAAGCCTGATTCTGGCTTACCTAGTAAGTATACTACATTTTCCCCTTACTCAAACATAAGTTTGTTTGAAGTATGGGAACAAAAAAAAGTGTCCAGAAAGGACCTGTTTAAGTTTTCAGGACAGGTTCTCTCACTCTAAGTTTAGTCTTGGACAGAACATGTTACATAGCTTGGTTAGAGGCATTTTCAGAAGTAAGATTTATGACCCTCCTGGTACTTAATATTTTATCTTCTCCATAACAAATTCTTCCTTCCCTAAAGCATGTCATCAGCTATTTCTCATCTCCTAAGTACTGGGTCTACAACCAAATCAGAACACTTCATCTTTTAAAATGCACAGTGGTGGTCTTTTGTTCAGGAAAAGATTAATACGGGGGGCGGGGGGGGGGGAGGGATTATATTAACTTTTAAAACTTAGTTGCACAAGGTTCTATTTACGTTAAAATTTCTATACCTAACTCAGCTACATAATTTAGCAGCCTAAGTTACGGCTCTTATTTTCTTAAGTTCTAGCGATCAGCTTTAAATCACACTGCTTTGGTACCTGCAGAAAATCTTCATTACCATTTTAGTAAACTGCTCCCTTTTTACAGTAATTGCTTGAAGTGAGATATTGCTTAATCAGGAAAACTGCTACAATAGCTCACATTATTGTCTGTCCATTCTTTGCAATGTACCAAAATTCTTAGTAGCGAGTTCTCTTGGAGTGCTCACTTACCCTTACCTTTTCCAAACCATACCTAGGTGAACTTGTTGAATTCTTGACTTACAGCTTTACTTGTATTTCTCATTTCAGTGTCATTCCTGCTCAGATTTCCTCCACGGGTTCCCCAGAGCAAAACAGTGTTCTCCTGCAAGAGCCATGCTGCTGGCTACAACTTACTTGTCTATGAGTCAACTGAACATTCACAGTCATGAAGAATGAGTTTATTCCACAATAAAGCAAATAATCTAGTGTGTCTGTAATCCAAGACACTTTTCTTCCAATTCCTTAAGTGAAAAGGATAAAATACYGTTCTATTAATTCCTTTCAGTTTCTCATTAGAATTTTTAAAGAAACCCAGTAGAATAACCCTTAGAAAACTAGTGATATCCCATAAATACTATCTAAAAGAGCATTTTTTCCTTGTGCCATGCTTGTGCCTCAGAGATATGCGATAACTGTATACATTTACACTGTTTTAACAAAACTTCTGTGAAATTACATTTTTGTGCAAGCAACAGCAAAGTCTACAACTGTATGAAGGAAGCAAAAATATCAATTTGCAAGTTTCAACAGAAGACATCAAATCTCAAGCAGGTCCCCCTTCAACTGTGTTCATATTTAATCTCTATATATTTTCAAGATTTAAAAAAGCAGAGGGTAACCATAGAAAAATGTTCTCTTTTTAGTAGAGATCCTAGACTTCGAAAGTTTGTCAAAAATACTTTTTCTAATACAACTTCTACTGAAAATTAATTTGAAATTTCTAAAAAATATCTGTAAACAAGACAAACATGCACATCATGTAATTACGTACCTTACTAAGTTTTTCCATGTCTTGATAGTATCCTGCTGCCTTTTTCTGTTCTTTGGCCATTTCTGAAACAAGCCTCATGATAGTTTCTCTGTTAGCCTTGGACTCCATCTCATGGGCATTGATGGCTTCTTGAAGAGCAGCAATCTGGCTTTTTAGTGTCATATTTTCTTTACATATTTCACAGGCCTAGAGAAATAATTCAAATATTAGTAACTTTTTAAGAACACTTAACAGTAACCTATATTCATCATAATACACCTGCTCCTAATCATGCTAAAAAATACATGGTGTTTGTAAGACCTGTAGGTTAGATTTATAATAGCATTCTACTATTCTGTTCTAAAATAGTAGAACAACACTTAAAATGAAAACCATATTCCCACCATAAACCCACATCTTAGTGTAATGTGGTTCAGACTTACTCCCACACAGTCTCTATGATCTATTAAAAATGTGGAGAGCTACTGTCACTTCTGTGTATCTGTACTTGACATGAAGCAGGTCAGAAAAATGAAAACAGATCATGTAACTATCTTCATGTGAAAAGCAGACAGTTTTGGTTTGGTTTGCTAAGATATATGTCTCCCAAGCCTTTGGAATGAGGAACTGAAAGCTTCATTTCATGCTTGAAATTTTCTAGGCACAGGGAGACTTTAGCTAGTAACAGCTATTTCATTAGCATATTCAAGGATGGGGCCAAATAACTGGTGGGTTGATATTCTGAACAACTGACACCTTGGAAAAAGTAGTAGTTCCAGGAAGATTCTAGGTCTATTTTTGTACGATATGCTAATTCCAAGAAGCAGAAGAGATGAGTGTGGACATTTCAAAGAGTATATAAACAAAATAAGGAATAAAATGTACCTCGACTCCTACCAGTAAGATGGTTCTTAAGATTAAGCCAGAGCACTTCTGTCTTAAATTAAACCATAATGTAGAAAACAATCTAGATACACACACCATGACTCCAAACAGAAAAACAAGTAGCTATGTTTTCCTAAAGCACACCATTCTCAGTGCAAACTAGATTTGCCATCTAGATTTATGTCATTAAACAAAAAGTCAACATTCTTTTTTAAACTTTATGTCTGATTATTTGTTTTAACTTAAAGCATGTATGAGTTACAGTTTAACACTAAATATCTTTGCCCGAAATGATAACTAGCCAGGTTGCGGAGGAGCATCTGTTACAATTTGAATGTGCTTGTAATATTATGACATCAAGGACTGTAAAAAAAATCACTGTGACACATATTTAGATAAACTTAATTTATTAAGTATTCCTTAGAGCCAGAATTCTTATAATAATATGAATATAATAAAGCAGAATTTCCCCAAATACCTGGTATGCTCCCAAGTGAGGGAAAAATAGGCATAGAGAAGACTAGACAAAAATGAGAAAGACGAATGAAATTAGGATAAATTGGCCTTTAGCTGCATCTCAAAAGGCTAACAGATTATAAAAACGATTTTCCTTTCCTGAATGGAAGCTTAGCTTCCAGAACTTTAGAAATATTCTGAAAGAAGATGATGAAGTTTTATGATTACGTTTCAAATACAGCAATTTAAAGCATTTTGTTACAGGACATAGTTAGGATTGTTTCAGTGTATGACATTTCAGATGTTTCTACTTAATGGTACATTGGCTTTAGATGAGCATTAAGAACTAGTGGTACAATTTATATGTCACCTAGTAATTCCCACTGCTAATGTTTTAGGAAAGCTTTCAGCTACCTATCTACTCAGAGTTTGTTCTTAGGAACTACGGGTTAATTAAATATTTACGCAGATAAGACCAGACTGAGTTCAGTGAGGTCTATTAGTGTTCAGCACCTGTAAAAATCAGGCCAATGTGAAAAAAAACTGCCTTTAATAATGATTTACAGACAGTGTTATCATTTAGCACAAAGATTCTGTCTTTGTCACTTAAGTTGTTGAAATAGTTGTTTTATTTCTTTGATAAATATTTTCCTAAAAATCAGTATATAGAAGTATGAATGCATTTTTTGTCGAGCCAAATATTTTTTAAGAATTAAGCTCATTTTAAGAATATCCACTGGAGTAATAAAACACAGTGAAATGTTTTAATAAGTCTCATCAGTACCTATTAGAAGGCCCTTGCCTACACATATTCACCTTTAAAATTAAAAGTTCCTGCGGTTCCTCTTTTTCTCTGATGTCTGTGTCCAAGAATCCAGAAAGCTGTATAAGCAGTTCCTCGTGTTTTCTGCTGATCTTTGAAGCTTGAGTCTTGCTTTCTTCACACTCATTCAAACATTTACTAATCAGCCAAAAAAAAATACGCATATCAGGATGAATGTTCTCTGAAACAGAGTTCTAGGCAAAAAACATTACCCTAAGATTATTGCTAGCTTCTGCACATTGTAAAATGATCTTTTACAAGTTACATGTGATATATAATTCTCTACATATGTTATTTAATACATATAACTTGTTAGTTGCCTTATATGTAAATACTTCTTCATCTTCGCTTTTGATTAGCACTTTAAAGAATCCTCTACAATCCCATCATTCTCAGCACAGGATTTCACTAAAACACAGRAGCCAAATAATATTAACACACAGTCCACTCAAGATATTAGTAATGGAGGCTGCAAGTGAAAAGGTAAGAAAAAGTAAAAAGGGGAAGAAAGTGATCAAATCACGGGGGGGGGGAAGCTAAAAGTCCCTTCTCCAATGAAACTGACAGTGCAGTTCCACAGACTCAGCGGAAAAAGCCTCCTCTGACAAACGGAAGTGTAGGACATCCAGAATGCTTGCAAAGGGAAGTTTACAAGCAGCAGCAACCAGAAAAGGGAGATGATAGTTCACTGTAGGTACAGCCTTCTGCAGTGTAACACTATCCCCCAAAAAAAGAAGTGGAAGTAAAGAAAAAAAAAGTGCAATCCTCATTCAGGCCAAAGGGGTCAAGTTAAAAACAAATGAACAAGGAAACTACTGCAGAAGTCTGCAGACAAGGTAGGTTCTTTCTCAACAATTTCATCACTTCCCAAAGGCACCTATCATGCAGATTCCCATCCCACATGACATTCCTATCAGTTAACAGCCAAAGTTGCCCACATTAACAGCACGTATGGGTATCCAAATGCTCGATAAGAATGAACAATCAAATAACAGAGTGGTTGATTTAATTCATTGGCATAAACACGGTTACATTCTTTTCATTGCCACAGACAAAGACAAGGTTAGGAAACAAGTACTGGCACAGCCTGTATAGATAATAAACATATAGAAGATCTAAACCTTGTTCTTGGTGTTGTAGCACTGAGCATCACTGCTTAGAAACTGCAAAGGAACAGATTGGCAAAAATAACCATTCCAAGAGAGCTCAAAATAATCATTTGTGAAATCCAGATATCAACTCCAACATCATTTCAGAATACATAAGATGGAACAGAACTAATCAGAAGAAGGAACTGTTTATACTCTTGGTATACCAGTCAACAGACAATCAGAAGGAACTGATATCAAGGTATCCACAGCATTTGTTAAACTTAACAACATGCAGAAATCACAGATAATATTACTAAACAGCACTGCAAAAGACTGAGAATTTTCAGTTCAGATTCATTCTCAGAGAAAACACATATTAGAAAGGTACTCAGCGGTAAAAATGCAGTTGGTGCAAGAGCTAGAAATCTTTCAAGCTTCTAGATGAGAAACAAGGTACTTTCTAAAGCAAGTTCTTGACAAAGATTTGAGCACTAGAATAAAATGAGATCTAAGATATCACCAAACAGCTGTCTGTTAACTTGAGCAATAATTTTTTTTAATTCTATTACAGCATTTAATTATTAGCACACAGAACTGTTCTAAGTTTTCAAGGTGGGCATGCTTGCAGTTTTGGGACTCTCTCTTTTTCAGTTTTGCTTTATTCTTCTCTAGGATGGCAATTAAAGAAGCAACTGAGCACCATTCCATAATCAAAAACCATCATGAGACACCTATGGGAAACACATGGTGGTTATGAACACAGTACGCTGAACAGCTATGAACTGGTGTCAGCAAAAGAGGCAGTCCATGAAAAACTGTAAGATGCTGCCTTAGGAGGTGGATCAGCCCAGTTGCTGTCATTGCTGCAAAGCAGAAGAGAGTAGAAGAATAAAAGAGAGAAATGAAAAACTTTAATTACTGTGCTACACAGGACGAGGAAAACGCCATGCAATACTGCACAGTGCACACGGCGAGTAAAAAGAACGCTATTTTATGCGGCGTGCTCTAGCCCTCAGAGTACAAGTACTTCACAGTTTTCTCACCTCAAGGTAACTGATGTTCTCCTCCATTACCCCAGCAAAACTAAGCTGTGAGATGGCTGCTAAACTGCTGTCCTAAAGAGGGATATATCAGAAGTGGAAATGCGTGAGAATCCAGAAATGGATACACACATATGCACTAGAGCAGTGTATTAGACTGACAGCACTTAGACTGCATACAAAGTACGATATACAAATATATGTACAAGCCTGATTCAACACAAGTGTCAAATTTACTGCAGAAGTGGTGCCCAGATGACCTGCACACATCTAACTGATCTCACTTCAAAGTTGGCCCTGCCTTGAGTGGGAGATTTGATCAGATGACCTCATATGGTCCCTTCCAAGCTAAACTACTCTGTGATCCCATGTACCAAAAACCCCCACACACCTCAGACCATGCTGAACTCACTGTGCATGCACTATGGAGTTGATCCATGCTGGTACCGTCTAGGATTTCTGACAACCTGCAGTTTGATCAAAGCTACTGTGTTACAGAGTAGCTGGAAATCCCGGAGGAATGGAGGAAAGCCTGAATTCCTGTGCAAGGCAAAACTTCTCAGCGGGAAAAAAGTACCTGTCTGAGGAAGCCCAAATGTGCAGTAGTGCTAAGACAAGCTGCATATACCACAGGAAACATCTGGTCTCACATATTAACGGTCAACTTAACCTTCAAGAAAACTTGAAAYGTCATAAGGCAGATAACTTTTTTCAAACTACTAACAGATTCATGAACAAAATGCTTGATATTACATATTCAAAGAGTCTTAGTATTAATATGAACTTTTATAACATTAACAATGACTTTCCTACCTTTTATCAGACTCTAGACAATTTTACACTATAGCCAAGGCAGCAAAGCATATATTAATTACATTCTTGAAAACTACAGGCTAGTTTTTGAGGCAAATTTTGCTGCAAGTTAACAGTGATAACGTATAATTTAAATACAGATTTTAACCTTTTAAAAATAAAATTTTTTCATCTTTAATCTTTGAACAAAAAATAAATGAAATTTACTCTTTAAAGCCAGAGCATGAGAACTTCACATAATATTACTTGCATTTTTTTTTTTAAAGGTCGGTGTTACTCTGCAATGACATAATAAGCCTTTATATAGATTGCTTCTTGGTGACTGCCATTTCAGATGTGTTCAACTTACAAGTTGAAAAATATCTCCTTGACTGCCAAGCATACAAACTGTTCTGCGGCTCTGAAAATCAAGGCACATCACATACAGAACTGCGACTGCTTCTAAAAATAAAGAATCTGAAGTACAAAGCAYATACTTGACAGCTTTACGAATAACCCTAATAATCTTCAGTACAACCATACAGGTATGAGCACCTAGAAGATAGGCAATGAGACACAAAAAAGCGGACCACAGCTCTTTCACAGTTTTGCTAGCTCTTCAGAACTAATGAGCAAAGAGAAGGGGGGAAAAAAAAGCTTTTTACACTTCAGGCTCTAAAAATACCTTGGCAATAGTCCTTTTGAGTAGAAAAGTACCATTTTGAATAGGAGAGGTGTACTTCTTGGAAACCAATCACAGAATTCATTAAACATTTTTGACTCTATCCCTGGGTATAGAATGCAAATGTGCATTTCATGCCTACTGGCTTGCTCTTCCCTTTTATTAGTGGTGAAAATCCTGAATGTCTATTTATGACTAGTCATGTGCCACGTGCTACTAAGGTGGTCAGATTAAGGAACTAAAACTCATTAAGTCAGTACATTGACTAGTATTAAGTGGGAGCACATAACCATCAGGATGAGAAAAAGGATGAAGATGAGAAAAAAAGCTTTGAAARTGTATGATGTAGATTCATGATCAGATTAATCCAGCATAAACACTTGTTCCTTCCAAAAGGGTGGGCTTACCCTCCCTTGATTTCTTGCTTTTTGCCAGCGCTCTGGTGGTATATGCTAGGCACACAGTGAACTGCATCTGGGACTGGCATAGCTGAAAACTACACTCTTTATTTAGCTATCACTTGGAGCAGTTCCCTGGTCCTGTTCACCATGTGGCCACACAAATGGAAGTGCTGACACAAGTGAAATGGGCAAAACAGAGCAGCCAAGTAAAGGACAGGACCATGTTGGGGGCGGCAGCACAGATTTGTGCCACATAAAATGGATCATATCACTGTAACAAAAGCCTACTACTGTGACACATGCTAGTTTGATAGATTTTTCTTAGTGAGTCAGGCAAGCAGGGTAGAAGGTCCTTCTTTCTTTTTGTCAAAGACAGCATTTTAAATCTTAACAACTGTTATCCTGGAGACTGTGAAGTTTGCTATGCTGTTAGGATGTATAATATACTTTTTGGCTTAACTATTACCTTGCTTATATTGGGATTATAATCTGAAATCTTTGGCAATCTACATCAGCGCTCTTCAGGTAGAGCTTTTGACAATTCAGCTGGTAATAAACAAGTGCACTGTAACAGATTTCTCCAGCTACTAAAATAACTTAATTATCCACTTGTAATTCACAAAACCTGGAAGAGCTGTGCAAAATACCGACTTGGGAAATACAGACATCTGGTAAACACTCATCTTGCTCTTAGCTAGACAATATTGAGAATGGCATTCTCATTTAAATATCAGCCTTGTAATGGTTACAAGAATGGAAAAAATCCATTATAAAAGCCCGTAAGGTGTTCATTGATATTCTGTGATTGACATTGATGTTGGAATTTTAGAGTTTGGAATATATTCAGACTGATCAATTTTATTTACAATCAACATTACTATCAGTTTCCTTCCCACAGACCTGAAATATTAGCAAATATGCAGTACAGGATACCAGAACTGTCAGATTAGTATGCACTTAAAGAAAAAAAAAAAAAAGAGAGAGAGAGAAAAACACAGTAATGTCCAAAAGAAAGCAGAAGAAAAGTCAGACAAAGCTAACATACTGAAAAGTGTACATTAACATGCTCCCTTTAGGATGTTACTAACCAGGAATATACCGTATTTGCTTTATTACGCTGCTCCTAACAGAGAGCCTAACAAAAATTTCACTTGACACTGTTCCAGTTCCAGCTGTGCTAGAGAGGAGGGGAAAAGAGACAGGTTGGTACAGCAGCACAGTTACTCCCCACTACACAGCCCAGCCATCATGTCAAGCAACAGATATATATCTGAAAAGGAATCACATGGTAAGACAGGCTAGGGCACTAGACCACAGCTGGAGATAGAGYTCATCACGACTGTGCTATGAAAAGCACAGAGTTTACATCAGTGCCATACTTGGAAATACCTGAATGAGGAAACCATACCTATTGTTTTTGCTGCATTCAGAGAAACAGACCTCTGTGCTCATTTTTGATAAATAAGGTTATACCAAGCTGAGTCATATCTTAATTTCTCCTCCAGCGGACACAACTCTTGAAGCCTTATTTATGGGCTAACAACTCAAAACAAAAGACTAATTTCAATACCTTCCACACACTCAAGTACAATGATTTTGCAAGGCACTAAAACAGAATTCAGGAGGCCTGCGACAAAGTCCATCTACCACTACTACAAAGTCCATCTACTGTATTCTGTCATCGCAAACACAAATCCTTTCATAGTTCATATGAATCTTACTTAAGTTCAGCATTTTGCTCATGAAGTTCCTCCTTCAGCTCCCAGTTCTCCTTGAAAGCTTCCTGAGCTCTCAACTCAGTTTGCTTTTTAGAAGTGGCGAGCATGCTTAACTCTTCCTCCATCTCTTGAACTCGGGTTTGCAAAGACAGAAGTAGAGAAGTCTGTCTAGCATTGTTTTCCTTGTAGCTTTCCGCTTCAGCCTTCAGCTCTTGAAAAGAGGCTTCTTTAGAGACCGTTTTGGACCTGAGTTCAAGAAGCTATAAGCAGAAAAAGAGAAAACAGATAAAAAGAAAGGAAAATTCTGTCTGAACTGAAATATTAGACCACATAAAAGTTTAAGAATGTGACAAGAAACACATTTTGAAACAAAAGTGTCAGTCTTGTATCACTAAGAGACTGGGTGGAGAGAGACAACTAACTTTCTTTTCAAATAAGTAGAAAAGAATAATAGAAAAGGGGGTTAGCAAAAAAGAAAAGCTTCTGCTATGTAATACAATATAACTTTTTAATATAATCTCCTACAGGAAGATAAATATATTCACAAATTCAGAATTTAGGAAAAGTCAATGTAAAGGTTTTCTGCGCAACCTTAACTCACATTCCTTACACATATGCATTGCAATACAGTTATTACCACCACCACTCCCACTTCTTTGCCTGCCTCCCCACTTCTCCCAATTCTGGTGCCCAATTGCACAAATAATCTACAGCTGCTGGGAGTTGTAAAAATAAAGTATCCTGTTTTATGAGAGCGGATCATTTGCCTTTTGATGATTTGCAGCCTTTTCAGAGGCAACGAAATTTTTTGAAAGTTGTACTCTAGGCAGCCTCTTCTCAGTATATGCAAATAGTTATTTTTCAGTCTGATAATTCAACCCAGTGTAGCCGGATTTACAGAGAAACAGAAAGACTTTTCAGGGAGGGTAGGAAGAGATCACTGCCAAATGTCAAGAACTTGTTCCAAAGATGATGCTAGATCTTCCCAACAGCTCATGGAGTTCATTTGTTTTTCTTTGCTTCTCTCTCTCAAAATTTTTGGTTAAAATATCATTTTCCATTCAACTATTTCTGCTACAAACTTCTCCAAAAAAATGAGCTTGAGGTAGACATGCCAGGCACATAAAATTTCAGTGTTATTATTTTATTTTGTAAAAGGAACAAGTAATTGAAAGGGGAATTTTTGTTATAAGAAGTGTTAAGCCATGTTTAAGCTTTCCTTACAACTCAATTGTAAGCAGCAAGATGTAATATGAGCATTTAGCTCCTAGTACATAAAATTAACAGGCAAATAATTAAGCTGCATTAACTGTTCTTTATGACTTGCTTTAAGGCTTTTAGGTTGTGGCAAATATTTTGAGAGAGTAAATATTTAAGACATTAAACTACAACTTAGGAAGTCAGAATAAATTCATGACTCTGCCAGAGTCTAAGCAGTGGGACCAAACTCAAGATATTCTGAGCGAAATTCCAAGATACTGGTGAGCCATTGAATGGTTGCTGCCTTGGAAAAGGGAGGTCCTGTTTTTCCTGTTCCCCGGCATGCACTCCTGCCCTCTCCCTTGTACCAGCTCTGGTACTTGTCTGACTCCTCAATAAAACAATTCAACTCAGTTGATGGAAAAGAATTCACTTTTTACGGAGAAGAGATAGGTAGGGGAGTGTAGTTTTCTGACAATTTAATGAACTTAGCTAGCTCATCAAGTGGTTATAACACTAATGCATAGCAACCCCTTTGAAGAGGAAAAAAAATATCAATCTGAGAACTGTCTTGGAACCACACTCTAAATCTTTAGATTTTTGTAGCATATCTCCCTCTCTTCTCACAAATGCATTTTTGCCAGCGACCATATGTTGTTGCTAATATTCATGGAGATGCATGGTGAAAATTAGTCCTGCCACTCAAAAAAGACAGGCTTTTATTTTTAGCTGGATCAGAAAGCTGATATGACTTACCACATGACAGCAAAAAGGCTACCATTGAGAAGTCAGGTAGACAGACCACTCTTTCAACAGCAGCTCAGTCTCTGATCAGCTTACACTGAATACGACCCCTCCTCTGCAAGCACTAGTTCATCAAACACTTCAGAGCTGACATAAACCAGTACTGCTTTGAGGAAAGCAGCTTTGACCCTTCCTAGGCTCAAAGCTTTCAACCCCATATTCCACCCTCTTCTTTGCGCTAGCAAAAGCATTTATATGGCTATGAAGTAACACAGACTGGGAAACTGATCCGGCTAAAAAACAGCCCAGAAGGGAAGGCTTTATTCTTCAGCTGGATGAGTTCCCCAGCCCAGTGTGCTGTACAACTACACAGATATTCATGCCAACACAAGGGATGGGGCAGTGCAGGGAAGGAAATGAGCAGCTGAAGGAACAATAGGACTGCTTTGCTTGGCAGCTGGACCAAGTTATGGCAGATTAAAGCGTTCATAACCTTAAATTTCTCTGTGGTTCAATGCCCCATCTGCAAAATGGGATTTTTTTTTCTTCTGTCCATTGTCTTCGTGGTCAGTTTCAATAGCAGAAAGAACAAGAATAATTACATATCATGAGTTTTACAGAGCATTCAGCACAACCAGGCTTTGACCTTAACTGGGTCATGAAGGTCTTCATTAACAAGAGCATGAGCAGCTGCTTTCTTGACTATTCTTTTGCTTTTGCAAGAAGAGTGCTGAAAGAATCTATAAATCGGTTATGCTGGCAATAAAGCCATTCAAGATTTCCAATAACATAGAGAACAAATTATTTATATGAGAACATGAAGTTTTGAATGACTTTTTAAAAATGATAAGTAAAGCTAAAGTATTGATCCTATATAGCCATTAAAGACCTTCACAGTCTTTACAATATTTTCAGGATCAGCTGGTCAAAGTTCAGCTCAGCTGACACACACTCATCTCTGTGGTTTTAACTGGATACTGTATTAACAATTCATTCCCCTATAATATTACACGTTCTTGCTATTATCCATATTCTGTTATCTACAATAAAAGAAATTTTATCTCATTGGCAGACAGAGCCTTTTTTTAATGTTCATGCATTACACAAGTATCTCAAAACACTTTACAAAGTGCAAGAGAAATACACATTTCTAAAATGTACAAATGCTTAAAGTACTAATTGGATGATGAATGTTCCAAGTTTCTGTCATGCTTTATGTATACATGTATGTTATGCATATGTATATATATACACACCTAAATCTATGGATGCAGATAAATGYGTGCAGCACTTCATTTCCCTCAGCGGCAAATATCTTTGCCATTTTAAAACTGACCAGTGCCTTCATTGTAGAACCAGATTAAATAAGTCTTACTCAGCTATATATTTAAAAAATAAAAATAAAGAGTGAAAATACAGAAATATCGTCTAAACAAATCCAACTGTTCATTATAAATGTTACTTCCCCCACCTTACATCTCTCCTGAGAGCTACCATCCCCAGAGCAGAGACAGCAGGAAATGATGCGTATGTGTACTTTAGCTACTCTAGTTACAATCAACCTCATTAGCTCAAACACACCTTCACTGGCAATGTAAGCAATGCATATTTTGGGAGCTGTAACTTCATTAAAGAGGAGAGATGAGTGAGGATGGACATCTATACATTAAGTCACCAGCAATAACAGGATACAGGTTTAATTACCAAACTTCCAGGTTTAATTATCAAATAGTGTATTTACACAATGATAATAATGACCATGATAAAAGGAAGACTCTGGTGCCAATATTTCAAGTATAAATTCATAATAAGTTCTTGGACACCTAGCAAGCAGAGTAAAACTCACACGGAAATTCTAAAAAAATGTTATGAGAAACAAAAAATCTGCATCAAAAAGCAAGGACTTTTGGACTTCCTACAAACATTCTATCCTCTACAGAAAGTAACCATAGAGAATTCTCAAATCTGGAGAAGGATTTGGAGGTATTTTTAAAGGTACCTCTGATTGGGCACAATCATACTTCACCAAAAGTGCTGCAAGTTCACTCTGAGCAGTTTCAGCTGCAGCCCGATAGCGATTCATCTGCTCTCTAGTGACAGGAATATCCAAAGGAAAGCAACCATAAGATTCCTGGGAAAACAGCACAAAAAGAAAAACATCAGACATCACATTTTTGAATACTTTTGCTTCAGTGTTTTGTGGGCTTTTTGAGCTACTAAATGGCATTTATTCCAAATACCTTATTCCCACAATAACTGACCCTATTAAAAAATAGAGTAAACAGTGACTTTTCTACCAGTCACCAGTGTCTTTAAAGTGACAGAGTATATCAGCAGAGCCACTTACATGGTCATTGCATGACTAAATATAAATATATATAAAGTATCCTTGGCGTCAGAGAAAGGCTTTTCTATTCCTTACATAAGCCCACTACCCCTAAAAAGTGCTGGGTTGCTCTGTGTATCTATACTCTAGTTTAGCAGTACAGAGAGGAAAAAAAACAATGAGAGAATAAAAGTCAAAGTATGCAATAATGAAGTTATCTGACTCTTCTCTATCCTGCTTCTAGCTGCTGTTCTTCTTGCCTTTTAGCATTTCTCTTTACGCAATGGACTATAACCAACATGCTGACAAAGCTGTAATGGGTGCAGTTCTGAACCCTCAGTGTTTTATTCTTTACAAAGGTATCTTGCAGCACTTAACACAGAAATTGCAGTTGTCTTAAATAACACCAAGTTAATTTAACTGATAAAACACAGAAAGGGGGGGAAAAAAGTAAATGAAGATACATCATAGCAATTCCCATACAGAGTTAGAGCATCTCTCTCAGTATCCTCTTTCCAACAGCAGCCATAAGCAGATCCCTGAGTAAATACAGCACAAGCATGTAGTATGTTCCCCTTCAATAACTCCATAACATCCAATTATTTTCATCTCAGGTTATTCCCTGTAGTTTCTATGCATTTAGGAACCTTCACAGGGTTCCTCTTCTACCAACTTATCCAGTCTCTCCATCAATCCATGTAAACTTTCATCATCCAAAATGTTGTTTGGCAAGAAAGTCCACAAGTCCATCTTATGCAAAGAATCACTTTACTTTTTAGAGTGTGGCTTCTACTACTTACATTTCATGACCTCTAATTTTTATGTTGGACAAGACGAAGAAAAATCAGTCCTATCAGTCTTCTCCATGCCACTCAAGATTTTGCAGATTTCTATCATATCTCACCTCAGTTGTCTCTCTACCAAGTTGAAGGGTCCATGACTACTCAGTCACTCCTACCTGTTCCTCAAAGTCACTTTCTGGTTTGCACAATCGTGCTTTTATTCTTAACCTGCCAGGGTTAAAGGTCCTTTTGAACTTCTTCACTTAGACATAACTTCAGCTTTCTGAATGATGCTTTCTTGTCCCCAGAAGTCATCATTGCTATACTGACCTCCTTTCATCCTTTTTCAGGCCCTTCTAATAGACAACAAGCATTGGCTCTGTGCTTCTAGCCCAGTCTCCTTCATGTCACTTGTAAGGCTAGAGCTCTTTTAACTGTGCATTTTAGACTTGTTAAAACAAGCTTTCTCATTTATATGTCACTCTCCTTTTTTTACAGTAGAGCACAAGTGTGGTGGATCTCTTTGCCTTTGATACTTAAATCTTTCAATATGAAAATTCAGACTTGAGGTGTTGATAGGAACTTCATGAGACAGAACATTTTTTTCAAAATGATTGTAACTACAAAATGATGACATTAACACCTTCAGAACAGAACTATGTTTAAGTGATGTTGGGAGCACATACAGCAGAGAAAACACGAGGAGATTTTATTCCATGAGCTCCCACACAGGACTGAAGCAAAACTGCCATCCTAATGCTTTTAGTATGCATTATGAAATGCAAATCTACCCCAGTTCATGACTGTTATTGAAACTAGGTATTTCAAACAAGAGAGAGACAAGATGTTGTTTGCACTTCATGYTGACCAGCAAAGGCATTATTCTAAAATATACACTCTTTTCAAGCAAGACTTGGAGATACAAATTCACAGCTGAAATCATTCTTGAAAGCCATTCACAATTTCTTAATGAGCTACAGTATCTTTCTATGTAATTAAGCAGTATTAACTCCATGTGGAAAAAAAAACCCTCCACATTTTGTATAGGCTTGTCTTACTTAAAAGTTAAAATTCATTTTTTATTGTAGTGTGAATTAGATTAAAAAGTTATTCCTAAATAATTACCTGAAAAGAAAGTCTTACTTTGGAATAAAAATTATTTCAGTTTCAAATAGAATATTACCCTCCTGTAACAAGTAGGCTTGTAAATACTGTTTCACGAGTACAGATTAAAATATGCATTTTAGCAGAAAAGCAAGAAACATTTCTGTGACAGGCTGTTTTAAGAAAATATCATCACTTAACACTGAAGAGTGATAGAAAAAGTCTATGAGGGATTTGATTAAGAGAGCAGTCAAATGCACAAAAGGGCAGCTGAAACAAACCAAAGCTAGATGGATTTGATTTATCAGGTACCTCTGGAACTTGTGCAATTGTTTCAGTTCTGGTCAGAGCACAAAAGCATGCACACACACACACAAAACTGTATTCTTAATTTGCCTGTCAAAAAAAAGCAGTGTTCTACAGATTAATAAGCAACTTGAAACAGTTCATAAAAATATTAAATTTAAAAAAATAAATGCTACATCTGTTCAGTGGACAATATAACAATATAATTCTTACCAAAACTACTGGGAGTACAAATAGTTTTCTGCTGTGTCTCATCTTCAGGACATGACTAGACTTTAGAAAGATTTTTAAAAAGAGAAACCCACACCAAGAAGGAGCAGCACACTGTTACTCTGTGTGAAGACACCTCAGACAAAAATTTTGCTTGTTCATATTCTCATATGCTGTTCAGACACTGTGAGTGGAAAACCAACTGAAGCACAAACTGTTTTTTTTTTTAAGAGAAGACTACTGACTGACTTGAAGATGACTACCTGAGGTCTCAGAAAGACAGAATAACCGAGAGCTCAGTTGAGACCAGTCATGTTGGTCTTTTTCCTGTCCTTTCCCTACTTTTTTCCTGCAACTCTGAGAAAGGAAACAAACCAACCAACCAGCAAACCCCACAAACCTCTCCAGCAACCCTACAGGATTCAGCTGAGGGACTGAGCTTCCTGATTGTTACAATTGTTCCAAACTAGGTGATCGTAACTGAAACGAGCAGGTCCTCTCTAGCTGTCACGTGTCGTAACTGACAGAAGACCAGTTCCTGGAACAGTTTTCAGAAAATGTGAAAAGCACAGGTTCTGCTGACATAACTTTCTATTGACTGGGTAACAGTTTATGAATGACTGCTACAAAGTATAAAAACAGGCCAGCTGGTTAATGTAATTAGCAGCTGGTGTTTTTTGAGTAATAGAATAGGTACATAGCTGATAACTACATATACTAAAGCTGAAGACATAAAAACTGACATTTAGAGCTTATAGCTTATTAAAGCATCATAGAAATTCCTGGACAGCATTTTATGCTGTGAAATCAACGCACTTCCAACAAGGTCTTCTCAAGCAGAAATATAAATAAAACATCTTACTAATAAAAAAATTAGCATCACATTTGCTTCCCTCCAGCCCTCAAGTACCAAGGCAGCCTTAAGCGAGCGATTACGCACCACTAACAGCTATTTTAACTTCAGATGCTCTTAAGAGGTTATGGAGCTTTTCCTAAGAACTCCCTTCCTCTTTTATACCATGAAGGATGTAGCTCAGATGCCTTTCCTTGTCTCTGCTTTGGCAATGTGCCACACGTGGAGACAGCCATCAGATGGCTTGATAAGAAAGTTCCAAAATATTTAGGTTTCATGACGTCAGAAACCATGACTTTAAAGGAGCATCCAGAGTTTATAGGAGGTTAACAGAGACTCTGGCACATATTATCATAAAGTTAAAATGTGACATGCTGCCCTTCTGCTTTCATCTACATCGGCTTCAGTTTCCAGGTTGAAATAAATCAGAAACTCAGCTCCTACCCATTCAAAATAGAAAAAAAGAACAGTTTTCTGAACAGATTCTTATCCAGCAAAATAACCCTCTTCTATCAGAAACACAAAAAGGCCTGGGAAATAAAGCAAAACTGCTGGTTTGGACTGTAATAGAATGTAAATTACCTTAGATTAGTTCATATAATATTGTCAAGTTTGTTTGTTTTTGTTTTTTTAAATCTTTCTTCAACTCTCTAGTATACACTGGGTTAGATCCAGCCAGTTCAATCACATTCACCTCCCTCAAAGACACTCAGCTGTGCTCTTTCACACAGCAGTTGCAACTCATCAAGCCAGAGTGATACATACAGCATAGCTCATGGTCACATACAATATAGCACACAACTCTGAGATAAAAGGGCTACTAATTTTCTCAACACCTTATCTTTCTGAGGGAGTAAGGCAAGGCATGTGCTGTCTCTTTGCTACTTTGTCCACCTTTTTGCTTTACTCCACTTGCTGTTTAATATCATACATCCACATGAAATTCTTTGATGTAGGGATTTTTGCTTCATTCTTCAATACAACATGGCTCCAAAACCATGGCTGGAGCCTGGAAACAGTAACACAAATAAATACTCTTATATTACTATATTGTTGTATGTTTTCTTTTTCTTTCCTTAAACAAACACAACCACTTCTGACCCTACAGAAAGAAGGAATAAATCTCAAAACTGATGAAAGAAAAAATTACAGATTGTTGCCAAAGAAAGAAGGCCTCTGTTCCTCAGCAATAATCAATATGAGAAAACCTTTTATAGCTGGAACTTCTGAAACCTACATTTGTCATACATGACTAGATTTTAAAAGGATGAACTTGAAAAGATGGATACACACATACAGCAGGATTTAAAAGAGGTTTAAATGAAGCCAGGTGCAAAAGTTAATGAGAATCACCATTTCATTCACTTGTGATTTTAGTGAGATTTACTATAGAAGCAGTCCACTGTATCCTCAAGTGGCTTTGTAAATATGAAGCTAATTATACATTGCAACACCACACTAGAAAAGTTGGTATGATTATCATATTTTTGGCAGGGAATATGCATATTTTCATATTTAAGTGAATAGTTTTTTATCTTTTGCCTGCAGCTGTTCACGAGTCTGATAATTAAACCTACTTGTAACAAAGCATTTCATCAGGCATGATTCTACTGCACAGATAAAACTTAGTATGCAGATGTGGCACTTCTAAATCTCTCTGGAAAAATTCAAATCTGTAATGTCTCATCAATATTATTTAGTTTATACTGATTACTGTTAAGACAATAAAATAAATAAAATGTTAAAAGAATTAGAGGCAATGGACAGGAGACGCTTTTACATATTATTACTCAACCAGCCTGGGTTTGGGGGGAGAAAGGGGGGGGCGGGGTGTTTCCCATTTGCTTTATGAACCTTTGTTAATCACTTTCCATTTGCCTGCAAGAAAATGAAGCTTGTCATATCAATTCAAATTCTAAACAGAAGTTAAACGTACATTTACAATATTTATGAGTAATATCTACTTGGACTTTTGGCTTTATTAGTAATTTAAATGCAAGAGTTGTAAAACTCAGCTTAGAGGCATTCTTTAGTAGATGTACTGATCAACTACAAGAGGTTGTTGTTGCTGTGTGTGGATTTTTGTTTTGGATTTTCTTTTTTATTTTATTTATTTATTTAACCAAATAGCAACTTTCACCTTCCTGGTACCCAAATGATAATTGGCAAACTTCACCTAATTCCAAATCAGCAGAACTTCAGTAATATTCAGTAGTTTTATACCTCCTTATATACTTCAAAAACCTTCAACCATTCAGGTCACTCACTCCCATTCTGTTTTTGTCAGCTTTTTTATTAACAAAATCCTTTCCTGATGCTCTTCTCTCTAATTTCAACCCTGGCAAATGCTGCTGCCACTGCACCCCCCCCCACCCCCCTTCCCAAAATAGATATAAAAATCTCTACTGAAACAGAAAGCCCTCAGTAAAGTAAGTATTGAGCATCACCCTGAGTGACCTGCCAATGCATTCTTTCCCTTGCATCTTGCCCATAGCAGACACACACCGCCCAGGGCAGGGATTCCTTCTACCCATTTCCAAAGCACCTAGGTACGTTAGGGTTGCCATGTCAAAAATAAACAATGAGTCACAAACCTTTGTCGACTCTGTTCTTCCCTTGAAACTACAGAACAAACATGAAAAAAAAAGAGAGAGGGATAGAGATTGAAAATTAGAATTAAACTAATTTTGTGATATGAGGATATAGGGCATTCAGAGATTTTTTCATAGACCTGCTCTATTAAACTATTTCATAACTTACTGTCAACTAAATAGGGCAAAACAACAGAAAACTGCAAGAAAGCTTCTCTAGTAGAGCAGAAGCTTTGATGGCCTCCACAATATTCAAATTTTCAACTTCTAGCTAAAATAGACATTTTTACTTTGCCACCTTTGAGTTATAATCACTGCTTCAGCTGCATGCATAGGCCTTCAGCAGGCAGAACTTCCTTTTGCCACTGCTTTGTATGTGCTGCTATTGTTCATTTCGTCCCTGCTTCTTTTTATTCTATATCTACTCTACAGTAATAAATCAAGAAAAACTAAATCTGGGCAACAAGCATGTAAACACTTTTAACTGGCTGAACGCACCTCTTTTTCTCCTCAGATTTTAAGTTAACTATTGGACCATTTTTATCTGTATATTTGTACAGGACTTAGTACACAATTGGACTCACTGGGCTATCCACTAATTACATACATAAGGACAAAGGGCAAATGTGAAAACAGACAATTCTAGAATTTTCTACAAATCCCAGTGTCATAACAGTTCATATTCTGAAAACAAGAAAAAAAAAAGATCCTGAATCTGTAATACTTCTTTCTAATATGAACTAAATTAATATTCATGGMTGCATATATACATTAAAATGGTTTTCATTTCTGAAAATATGATGCATTTTCTTAATACAGCAGGACAGCTGATTATTATTTGTTGCCACCAGAAGGAAGATGACATCTAGTATGAAGTATGGGGAAGACCGCACTGTTGAGACATTTCCACACAGAATTATCTCCCTAAGAAATCACAAAGAATTTTTCAGTCCCCAAATCTGCAATTGCATCTATAGGAGGCTAAGGTGTCCTTCAAATCAATGAGGATTCATAGAAAATCATTTTGCACGGGCTAAAGTGCTGAAAAGGGGAGCTTAAACATTGTGTTCTGATTGTAACTATTGTAACTGCAGCCAAAAATTTAATATTAAAAGTTTATTGTTTCCCAGAATCTAATTAGTTTAGTTTTCTGATTAAACAACTGAAACATATTCCAGCAAGGCCATTTTCAAAACATGTATAAATTGATAAAAAAGACAAGAGAACTACTCCAGCATTCAGAGATTATTTAATTTTTATTTTGGAAAATAATCTATTTTAGAATAAAGAAAAACAAGTTTGGGAGTACAATTTTTCATAAAATCTGCAGGAGAAAAAGCAAATCTCACATAAATAACTACAAGTTTCATGAAAATCAGGGGGCTAGACACTGTTTAAAGATTCATTACTGAGTCAAATGAAGGGAAGGCAGGCAGAACTTGGCTATTACACATTTTGCTTGGTAAAAATGACCAGCCAGGCAGCATGCACATAGATTCGCAATAGTCACTGCACCTAAACACACCAATGAGTGTCATAAGGGTGAGCCATCAATACACAGTATAGCAGATTTTGTTAACCCAAATGAAAACAGACAAAACTAAATCAGACTCACTTTGGAAAAAAAAAACAACCCAAAAACCTGTTTATAAATGAACCAGCTTCTATGTATATTTGGTGTAAAGTTAAATTCTGTATAAGTAATACKTAGCAAAATATGCCTCTCCTTGGAGATCTTAAAATATTTTTTATTAATAATACTTTATTAATAGCAATTTTAAAATTTGCAGGTAACATTTCAAAACCATTTCAGATTTGTCAGTTACTCTTTCACATTATATCAGCTGCCGGAAATGTCTCATTACTTTTGGTCACTTTCCACTCTTCTGTTTTCTTCCTGCTAACTAGACCAAACTCTTTGCAGTTTTTGTGTGTAATTCTAAAAAAAAAGTTTTGGTTTTTTTTTGTTATAGAGTTGTTGTTTTTTTTCTTTAAACACATTAGTGTGCCTTTCTAGAAAAACGCAAACTAAGTAAAGTGTTTCCAATAGCTCAAAGAAATTACCAAAGAGATTTTCTAAATGCCTTTCAGGAGGATAATGCTCAGCCCTACCTTCCTCCCTTTACAATAACCATTGAAAGGTATTAATGAAAGGTAAAAACGATTGTCTATTGTTGTTTATTTACTGAAGAGGCCAATTTCAAACTTGATTAATGGGCATAAACAGAAGTTTCGTGACGATCAAAATTTCAGTCTTACCTTCTACTATTGCAAGCAGTAGTTAACATGTTTCCGTCTTTCATTTTTCTTTCTGTCAGGATGTGCCGACCTTGCATCTAAATATAATAATAAGTTTAATGTGATAAAAGACAGCAATCATCTCAAGACAATTATGAGGCAGTGACATATTATCTTCTGTAAATATTGCTTAATATGTTTTTTGCTTTACTTCATCCTTTAGCTGTACGGTTAAATTAACGAATTTGGATATCCTCTGGTGCCTTGTCTCACCATTTTTCCAAATGAATGGTGAGGAAGAGCTGATGCCTTTAGTCTCAAAATAATAAAAATAGTAATTGTTGGAAACTTTACCAAGACAAAGCGTAGAAGGAGTAACATATAACAAAATTAAGTGCTTAGGTGGGGATTAAGTGGGATTTTTTTGCACAATGCTTGTTGTTTTACTGGTTTTACTGGATCAATCCTGAAGTTAGATGACTTTTGAAGGATAAAAAAAAGTTTAAGAGATTTAAAAATAAACCATCATACAATGCCAACACTCTTGCAATTCTCCTACAGTGTCTGTTACATTTTACTACACTTAATAAACGGCAAATGCTTTAGATATAGTTAAACGCGTGGGCACATACACAATTGAGACTGATTAGTGCTATTGATTAATTATAAATTGAGGCTTCTAAACTGCAAATCACAGTTTCAGCTATGCTTCTGAGCCTTGACAGTACAGTATTATAACATTTTCAAGCTACCGACTTCAGGTCAGTAAGATTTGGGATGGGGCTACTACCTATTCTGTAACTAAGCAATGCTAATGAAAACTTTTCAATCAGGTCCAAACCCTTGTATTTAATATAATAGCAGTATATCTTGCAATGGTCTCAGAACAATATAGCGTAATTACAAAATTACATTTCACTATTAAGGAGATAACCAGCTGTTCACACAGTAACAAGTTGTTCTCCCTTTGAAATAAGAAACTGTTACAAGTTTCCCACTCTATCTTTCATGAACAGAGTTTGATCCTTTTTAGCAATATCCTTGGGCGTCTCCTTTAAACTCACATCAAAGCCAGCAAACCAGTTTCAAAGGAGGAAGAAACGCAGAGAAGAAATACTTAGATAACTATAAATTCCTACTACGGGAAAGATACTCCCTTTCACAACACTTAACAAGAAGGAGGGGGGAAAAAAAAGCAAAAAAAAAGCTCTTGTCCTTGAATTTGTAAAGATAAGCTGTAACCATCAGCCGAAGTTTACTCAGCTGTAAATGACGCGGGTCCGCAGCTGCAGAAATTATTTATTAAAAAAAAAAAAAGAAAAAAAAAGCTAAATCAACTAAATCGCAGAAGTAACTCTCAAGAGCGCTTTACAGCCAGCCGTGCTGTCGGTCACCCTCCACGGGGCCAGCTCCGCCGCAAGGGGAAGGGAAAGCGGAGCTCGCTAGCGCGCAGCACCGCAGCACCTCCGCGGCCGAAGCACCCCCGCCGCGCCCGCGTCACGGGGGGGGGGGGGGGGGGCGGCCGCCCGGGCCCGCCGCGCCGCGCGTCGCTAAGCAACGCGCACCGCGGCCTCTCGCGAGAGGCGCCGCACCGGGCCGGCGGGGCGCACCTCCCCCGCCGCGCACGGCAGGGGCGGGGCTTGAAGTCTCCGCCCCCTTTCCCCGCCCCCTCTGCCCGGCCCCGCCCAGCGGGACGGAGGCGAGGCGGAGCTCCCCGTGCTCCGCGGGGGCGCGCGTGGGAGCTGCCGCCGCGCCGCGGGCACGCGGCTGCCGCCACGGGGGGCGGGACGCGGGCAGGGCTGCTGCTGCCCGCTCTCACCTGAGCGCCAACGAGTTAACAGTTGCTTTTGACGCTCGCACAACAATAGCAGGAAACCAAAACGTTTTCATCAGGAAACAGAAATTCCCGAATTTAGCATATTACACATATGCATAACAGTAACTATACAAGAGGGGTGACCACTACCATAATACATAAAACCTGATATCCACACTTTATGGGGAAGTGCTGGAAACACACAAAAGTAATAATATTAGATGTGAACAATTAATTGAATTAAATTAATGGGGAGAAGTGCATCTGTTTTGAGCTGTTACAGGCAGAATCTTTTCTTTTTCTTCTCCTGTAGATATGACAACAGCAAATGACTACTGTGGTACCACACAGTCACCTTGTTTGAATTCCAAGCTATACGCCACTTAAATCATAAAAAATAGAGCCAAAGACTTCAGCAATCACTGGATTCAAAGTTGACGTTTGCCCTGCAAAACACATAGCATATTGTTATGCACATGAAGAAATCCCCTTAAGCCAGAGAAAATTGGTTTTGGACTATCAACATTAGATTTGCAAGAACACGCGGTGTGCCCAATAGCATTATGGCTGCCCAGAAAAGTCATGAATGCCACCAGCTAAAGTGGGTTTTGATTGAGGTGATGCTGCTGTGGAGACACGCTTCCTTCTGCACTGGAGAATACCCAGCAAAATTGGTGACTCCCCCCCCACCAAGCTGTGCTGCAAGCGGTGGCCCCGGCTGCTAGGCCAGGGCCTTGGCTGCTGTGCACGACCGCCCGCTGGTTGTGCCGAGGCGGAGGGTGCAAGCTGGAACGTACGGCTGCTCCGCGTCCGTGGAGCTTGCTGCTGCCGAGGCCACAAGCCACCTACCCATGGCGGCTCTAACCCACCCTGCCGTCATACACCGGCACCGTAAGGCACAGGGAAATGTGGGAGGGAGGGAGAGGGTCTCTTATTAGGAGAGGGAAAGGCAGCATTCAGGGCCTGGAAATAAATAGTCTAAGAAGTGATGCTTGCAGAAACTTCAAAGAAACAAAACTTTATACATCTGAGAAAATTAACGTTTTCCTCAAAAATTCAAAACTAATGCCAGCAGAGTGGATGAAATTTCACGCACATTTTCCTTCTCTTCAAGGGACTGTGAAACAAACACTTTGCATAGCAAGAGGAAAGCAGGCAGCCTTGATTACAACAAAATACCTCCAGCTGAAAGAAGTCCTCCTCACCTCCCCTCCAATAAAGAAGATAAACACAGTTAAAATGCGAAGAGATTAATTGTAGCTAGCATTAAAAAAGTAAACCTACAGAAAGTAAACCTTCAGACGTGCAGGTGCATTGGCGCTACATATCATTTTACTTTTAAGATTCTGTGAGCTGCTTAACCAGGCCTGCCTAAATGCCTTTAGGAGCAAGGCAGTTTTAGAYGATTTCTCTATTCACTCTTAATTCAAAGTACATCACCTTTTCTTCAGTCTCTGAGAACACTGACTTATTTACCCTTTTCCAGAGAAGAAAACAGAAAGGCTAGGGTTACTACTGAGCTTTTTTTTTTAAATAAAACACCTATAAGTGATCATTCATTATTAGGGACATATTGATGCCACACTCAAGCTGCAGGATGAACATAATGGAAAACTGTGTTAAAGACTGCTTGCTATCTGTTATCTAAGTACGCAAGCCTCTGATGTGCCTGCCGCTATTTTGCTTTCTACCAGTGACAGAGAACTCCCTCCCCCCAGCCCAAGCACAGGAGTACCACTGTAGATAACCACCATATTTTAAAATGCAACTTTGTTCAAAGCACAGAGCTAGACAAAGCCATGCCTCTGATGGAATCTACTATACAGAATAAGATGTGTTAAAAAGAAAAGGAGAAAACTTGATGAAGTGGGAGGAAACAACGCTGCGAATAGACCAGGGGAAATGCAGCTGAGACCAGCGTGGGGCCAAGGCAGTGCTAAGGCTCTGGCTATGCAGGACAGACAGCAGGAACGGGGCAAGCCAGGTGCCTCGGTCTCAGTGAGCAGCTGGGAAAAGACAGTCACAACCATGAATGACTGAGATGGCCACAGCCCCCTAGTGATATATTTCCACTTCACCCTCACATGCCAAGGAAGAACTAATGGCAAAATAGTCTAGTATAGAAACAGAGGTATAAAAATGTCTTATAAAAACTGCTGTTCCTAAGGACTGCCTGCACAGATGGTCCTACTGTTGCTTTAGTAGATGAGTGAAACTAGGACATTTCTATATGAAAACTATCTAGTCCTGATGGAGCAGGCAGAGAGGTGCAGAAAGGGTAACAGTGAGTCACACATGCTGTAGGCATCCCTCTGAAGGGAGATAGCCCCTGAGCCCAGCTATTGACCCTAGTTTTGTGGTATTAAAGTTACAAAGAGAGCCAGGCTGGAAAGAAACCAGAGGAAAAAGAACAGAGTTCCTAACCAAAAGGGGAACTTGTGCATCCAGAATGCCTTGCTGCAGCTGAGATTTAAAAAAAAAAAAAAAAAATACAACTGAGACGACTCCTGATTTCAAGTTTGAATTGCATTTAGTTCCTGAGCCAAATTTTATCCCAAAGTGATATATATCTAGAGTAATATCAAATCTTAATATTTTGATGAGGATAATGTTCCTGAACATTTTTTTTCTTCTATGTGATTGTTCTATTATGTAAGGTACCTAAAATTTTATGCTGCTAGCTAGAGTCCAATCAAAAGTTTTTACAATTTCAAATGGGCTGACTGTGCTGTTGACTTAAAAGAAAGATAAGACATACTGGGGGACTGGGGAACAGGGAGGGAGAAAGGGACAGATTTGGAATTACAAAGGAAATGGCAGAGAAGAATAGAGTACAGGCCAAGCTGGTAAAAGCCAGACAGCAAAGTGAATGCAAAATATAGACAAAATACTAATGGATAGCAAGAGGGAATTCTTGAGCAACATAGACATTAGCTAACTACACTTCATTTTGTGGCATCTGCATGCATATTATATCTTTGTTCTTTGTTCCTAGTGTCACTTACAAACAGTTTTAATAGAGTTGCTTCAGACTGAGCTGGCAGCTCCACAGTAGCATAGCCCAATGCAATGCTGGTTGCCACAGCCTATGCTGGCCCTTGCTGCACATCTCACTGCCTCTCCTGCCAGAGCCTTCCTCTGACCCAGCAGCAAGTCTGCCATGCTGACAGGCAACCAACTTGGCCAAGAAAAAAAAGGAGTGTTTTGCCACCATGCGCACCGAAGGGCTCGGCACCAGGTGAGATGCGCTCTGCAGCCTGCCCGAGGGCAAGGCAGGGATACCCAGCCGGGGCAGGGGCAGGCCACCGCAGTCGGATGGGGTTCGATGCTGGGGAACCGAGGAACCACAGCCTGCAGAGCACGAGTCTCTGCTGCAGTTCAGCAGTGAGGACTCTCTGCGCTGGATCAAAGCTGCTACAGCTACGTGATGCAAGATACTGATCCAGTATAAACTCATTCTGCTGTTCAAACCTATTAAAGACTTTTGAGAGATTATATTTATACTGGCAGTCTTACATGAGACCAGCATAAATCTGGTCTAAATTTTAACGTCTTCCCCCAATTTTGACTGAAATATCAAAAGTACAGGGTCTGATTACAACCTAATCTGTCCTRCTACAGGAACAGTGTGTAGATTTAGCTTCAAATGATTGTGAAACTGTGTCCTAACTTCCTTAAGTATGTGTTTGACTGCACTTCCCGATCACTAATCCTACAGTGCCACAGCTGGTTTAAGAGCTCCACTTCAGCCACTTACTTCTACTCCCCTGCTAATGGGTAGAGAACTGTTTTTGTGGCTGTATCTTATAGCAGATYGATAAAATTATCTGGATTAAAAAAAAAAAGGATCAGTTTGATAACACTTTAAAATGCCTTAATTATAGTATTTAGCAAATAAGCCTAGARGTTTCAAAACGATTCACATTTCTTTTCCTTTGAAGGGGTCAAGAGATAAAGATTGGAGGAAGGCTAGCTCAGAATATTTGATTTAAAATAATTGCAAGGACTCATTTTTATGAATGAAATTCTTTGTACAAAACCACAGCCTGCCATAATGCTGTTACACAAAGTATGTACACAGTAAATCTCTCAGCCTTTCAGAGCAAAGAATGATGCAGAATCTCTTGGATCTATGCACCTAATAAAATTACTCTCATTTGATTGTTAAAATAATTAAAAAATGTATTTAATATAAATTTTCCATTCCATACATGTTGAGGAAAGATGTCAAAACTGATCTAGGATATGAAACCCAAATACTAGTAGTCAGTAAACACAGAAGACCTAAGAATCAGGTTAGAGAAATATCTGCTCCTAATTGAATTTTCTATAAGTAAACGAGCATGGATACATTAGAATCATTCCAAAGTTAAAAGTCGCATGAGGATGTGGATTGGGTAATACCCTAAAATTCATGTTTCCTCCATTCAGTCTACTGTAACCATTTATGTTATGCCTCAGTTTTTCTATCCATAAAATACAGATTGTGATATTTGCTTGGTTCTAGCATTATGTGAAGTGTTAAAATGTTTGCACATTAAAAAAAAATTAATTCTATCAAGAATCGAGAGAGAAGAATCATTACAAAAACTAAGTTCTTGAAATGTAAAAAYCGTTCAAAATTGGTTCAAATCCTTATGAAAGAGTTAAAGAAATCATGGCTATACTTTTGAAAGGTCATTCCCTTTATTTCACTCCCCAATTAAAAACAGAGAATTCAGATTTCAAAAGTGAAGAGCATACTAGAATACCTTGGAGAAGTCAGCTTTGTAACACTTTCTTGTGTAGTTTATAGCTAAAAAGAAAATCTGAGGAAATGCGAGAAACAACACTGCAAGAATCTAAAGTAGGGGCAAGGTCCTTCATTACACCTCCTGTCTTCTTTTGGATCTTGGAGTTTTGCATTTTCAGTTCTTTTGCACACAACAGAAGTACTTTGTGAGGTATGGATGGATGGAAAGCAATTGTTCTGAGGACCCCTAGGGTTCCACGTTTCTTGGTACTTGAACCAGAGAAAGTCTAGCAAGACACAAGTTAGCTTACATTGCCTTTCAAAGTACATATGCCACAGGCTAAAATAACATTCCTTAAATCTGCATTTTGCTAGCACTCCAGTCCAAACACTTCTGAGAGCTTTAGAAAATGTAGTAAATGAATAACAAAATAAGAGCTACTACCCATGGAGAGAAGAGATATTTGAGATCCTAGTGAAAACAGGGAGGTGAGGAGTACTAGAATGATGCATGTAGAYGTATGCATATTAAAATAGACAGACTTGATCTAGAAAAGAGGTCACTAATACATGTTGTTTCTTGAAGAAAGAACTCAAAGTCCTCAGACAAACACACTCTTCTGAAAAATGGAATGATCAACTCCTAAACGAAAGGTTAGCTCTTTACAAAAAAAGCATCCTTTGACATTTTAGTTTATTTTTAACCTGGTTTCAAAAGAACCAACTTTCATACAATCATAGTATTTAAACATACAGGTATGCCCCTTCTCTAACATTGTGGGTTTTGGGAGGAGTTTTTTTTTGTTTGTTAAGTGCTTGACAAAACTCAAGCAAATCTGACAGAGGCAAGTCAGAACGTTTAATTTCCTGCGAATGCTGTGAAAAACAGGTAGCACAGAACAGAGACTGAGATGCCCCAACTGTATGAAAGGCTGCAGTATAAATTGGTGTATTACTACAATCTACACTGAAGCTCCCCCCCGCCTTCAAATGCCCCATCAGGAAGTGGGGAGAACTACCAGGTCTGCCTGTTCCCATGGGGCAGAATCCAGGATGGCAGGAAAAAAAAATAAAAAATAAAATGTTTCATTACTTCTACTGTTTACAGTTTTTAGTCTTTTAAAAGACTAAGTCATATGACAGTTCATTGAAAGACAGAGAATCAAAATTAATATTAGATTTGAAAATTCAGAATTTCTTTTGATCGACTAATACTAAAAATCTTGCCTTTATTAACCTCAAGCCATCAATATCAACACCATACTGAGAAGGTGAAATAATTGCTGGTTTTGTTGCACAAGAATTCTAAATGATTTGCTAAGTGCATATACCTACTTCAGACACTAATTATCTAAATGCAGCTGTAGTTGAGGTGGAACAGAATTGTATGCTAGCAACACTATAAAGAAATGTGAAATGTGTTTCTCCAAAAGCAACTTGGGAGAAATCCAGTCTGCAGGATCTCATTTTCTTTGATTTTGGCTAGAATACATGCAACAGTCACATTTTTACGAATATTTGCCATGGAAGTCATGGGCATAGCTTGCCAAGGTCCTCATTTACTTGCCTTCCAAAAGGTATCAACTCCAGAAGCACAGTATGTCCCAATAGCATGCTGATTTTTTTTTTCCATGAATCACTATTATTACATCCTGCAGAAGAAAAAAAAATATCTTGAAGAGTACCTTATTTTCTACTTACCTAGTTCAAAAATAATGAAGAAATGAAGACAGGACTTACTCTTATCCCTATTCTGACAGTTGACACAGAAATCTGGCTCAAGACTAATGACAGCTTGATGTAGAGCTCCTACAAGTAGGCTTGAAAATATGACTTAAATTAACAAAGGGAGATACTGCCTCTCTAGAGTCAATTCCATAACACATTTACAAGCTTCAGGGTGGAAAGGACATGAATACAATTATATTATCAGGAAAAGTAGATTTTCCTATGGGGAAAGAGGAGAGACAATATGGCTAACTAATAAGATTAAGGGTTGTTTTTTTTTGGTGGAAATTGTGTCTGATACCAGTGACTGTTGGAAATCTGGCAGTGGACAAGACTTAAAAAGGGTTAACTAGCCTGATTAAGTATAACTGTTCCTCTTTCTAAACAAAAGGACAGTGCTTTTCTTTGTGAAATACTGAGTTGAACCCTGCCCTCATCACAAGCCAGAACCATGTGAACCTGTACCTTCCCAGCTCAGCTAAACTTGGAGACACACTGTGGGGTCAGTAAACCTTATGAAGGAAATAARCCAGCTAGTTTTTACAACCTTGAAGGAAGACAAGACATGGGGACGAAAGGAGCCTGAAAATACAATATGCATATGAAGGAACTAACCAGACTTGAGAAAGAAATGAAATTTTAACATAGCAATCTTTTTAAGCATGATTTTTTCCCCCATATTTCAGTGTCAGGCACAGACTACCCTGTGAAGAAATTTATTTCCATTTCTCTGCAACACAAAGCCCACGCAGTTACATTTGTCAGTTCCTCACTAGCAACATTTGAGCCCACTGGACAGTTTTGAATGAATCTGGAAGAGGTCTTGAAGGTACTAAATTCCTTCACATTTCATGAAAATAAAGGATTAGGCAGATGAGAAGTGTTACTAGTTGTTCTATCCAGGGAAAGTTGCTCATTCTTATTTACACATCAGATTATCCATGCAGGAGCTAAACTATGAGACACAATGATAAAGTGAATCAGTCATCATTTTGCACTGCTCACAGAATTACTTCCTACTGACGTTATCCATCTTTATATAAATTGAAAATCCCATATTCCACTACAAGCAATATGACAGTACTTGCTAATTCAATAGTTAACTCAGTTGAGGCTCTCCTTTTTTTCCCTCCTCTAGTACAGCATTTCTGATGTTCGGAACACCAAAAGAATAACAAGCTGTCATGCTGTCATGCTATGAAGGTTCGATAGCAACGACTGAGACAGTAATATAATAATAATAAAAAAAGATGTTTATTTCCTCACACAAGTTCTTGGATTAGTAACATCCATTAAAATAATGCGATTACTAATTTAGGAAGGATAACACAAAACCATCAGTTACTAATTTAGAAAGGATAACCTGAAACCGTCGATTACTGCGTTATTAATTGGAAGCACTGCTTATCCCTGCTTGAAAGCTTTCTTGTTCACTCTCCTAGTGAGAGGGCTCTCAACCTCGAGGAGTTACCTTAACCCAGCGTCCCAGGAAAAGGGGAGGGGGGGGATACTCACGGTCCAGCTGGAGAGGATGGTCAGGTCACGTTCCCGTCCCTGCTCAAACTCTCCTAGCTCCCAAGTCTCTTTTTATACGGCTGGGGCTCTGGGCAAACACTGCTTTTGCTGACTTTTAGCAAGTTTCACAATCGCAGGACTGTCTGTTTGTCTGCTCGGGAGGACCCTGCTAGCGAGGCAAGACCACAACACCTCCGTATCGCTTCTCCCCTCCCCGGGGGTACGTGCGGATTCCAGGTGGCAGACTTCACTTCTCCAGTCTTGTTAACGCTGCCATTCCGCAGCCTTGCGCATATCAGTCCATGCGCATATCGGTTGGYAGACRACTTTAGTCCTGTTAAGTCCTCTGTTCARCAGCTTTGTGCACGTTAGCTCTTGTGCTATCAGTTCTTCTGCATATCARTTGACAAACTTCAGTCCTGTTAACTCTTCACTCGCCCGTCACAAGCAAAGCACACAAGCACTGTTACATATTGATGCTTGCATAGCTTAAGAGGTCATTTCATTTTGTTTTTCAGAAACATCCTAAGAAAGGTAGTTTGTTGACTCAGAAGAGTTAACATTATTTCTCTTAAGAGCATAACAGAACAGGGAAGACAACTTTTTATATGCAAATAGCTTATAATTTCTAGAAATTACTGTTCAGTAAACATAGCTTGCTTTTCTCACTTGAATCCAGTTTGGTTATACAGGTTTGAATTCATTATTTCTCAGAACTATCATAGAAAAAGAAAACAATTTTGGAGAGGTCTTCCTGAAAGTTTCCTATGTTGCAATAAAATAATTTAGCCTACCCATGAGCATAGGCATATTAAATACCTGTAAAGTGCAGAGTCTTTAAGAGAAAGCAAAGGCAAAAAATTCCATTAAAGTCATCACTATCGCTCCAAAACTGATTTACAAATACAGTTGTTCAAAAGGTAGAATAAAAAAATAGAAGTCAAAAGACTTCAGTCTGTGGTGGTCCGCAGGATTATTGAAAATGCCCTTGTTTTTACTATAAATACTCAAATGACACACGACAAGAAAATATCAAGCATTTGAGTATAGAAATCAGTAGCCCCTGAGTTATGCTGTACAAGCATTTTGGGCAATCAGTTATAACAGATGTGCAAGAAGTAACTTTCTTGAATGCTCAAGAAAAATGTTTATGCTATATTATAACATATGCTATATTATATGCTTTATGCTGTATTATAACAGTAAATTACACCTAAATGCATCAGGCACACACTGCCATTTCATAAAGTTACATTACACAAGGAATTAACACTGAATATCTAGGAAAGTACTTCCTAAATGCATTATTTTCAATTAAACTGTAGCTAACTAAAGAGCAAAGCACACTGCCTCATCAGAATAATATAGCCTTCACTATTTCTTAGTGGCATGGGATAATGTAACACTGGTATTTCAAAACCATTTTTTTTCCTCCCAGCAATCCAAATTTTAGGAAAATATAGCCAACCAAACAGAAAAGCATGCTACATATTCAGTTCTGTCTATAGATGACACTTGGTAGTTACAGCTACAGAAATCAAGCAATTAAATATTTGGAAGTTAAAGCTGTGCATTGCTAATGTAATTACATAGTCACATCATCTATTACCATACAAACTTCTCTTTGTTAGGAACAGACAATGAGAAGTGCTGACTTAATGAACTGGAGAATGGAACTAATTCAGTTTCTTCTTTTTTCAGCATGACACCTCAGCAAGACATCAGTCTTACATTACCACTCAAAGCCTAATCTAAAGAATTACTTATCTTATAGTATCCATGGAGGCACTATTGTACTTCCTCACAAACATTAATGCAACAATCTCCAGTTAGAAGATTCAATCAATACTGAGCACATACTGATATATTTGTTAAGCAATATAGCACTTTGTAGGATTTTATTTAACATGACTTCAGAATATAAGCTTTCACTGATCTGCATTATGAACTCCTAAAAGTCAGACCCTGGAGGTAACCTGGGCACATATAGAGACAGATCAACAACTAGTGAAAAATAAAGCTGAGTTCTTCACCATCTGTAAGGATTGTGCAAGAGGCAAATCTATTCAAGGGCGGCCTCATCAGTGAAACAATCCTTTCTCGTCTTGCCTCGTGCTTTATACATTTTCAGACTTCTCCAGCAAAGTCAGCAGCTTACAAACAATCTGTCGACAGACAGGTCGGATTCATTCCCTATTTTGTTTCTTTGAACAAGGCAGCAAGTTTTCATTGCGTATACTCCACAACTTCCATCATCTGTTCTTGACCCAAAGTTGTTGCTTCAAAGTGCATTTGATGCAAGTTTACAGTATTTTCACAGGTGAGATACTGAGGCTCCAGTACCCAGATTCAACACATTATGTATTTGACCAAAGCACCAAAGCTAGTGCCTCCCTGAGCTCTCTCCAAAGACTGGCAGCCAGACCCTCAGCTCTCTTGAATGGAGTTCTGCCTTACACAGTTCCATCAAGTGCCTAAGGATGAACAAGAATTCATCCTTCAGAAGTACTAATCCAGACACACAAAGGAGATGAAAACACTAAAGCTACATCTCTCAAAATTAGAACCCTATCTACTATATCATATTGCCTCCTGAAATTCCTAGCATCTTGGTTTTTGAATACTTGACTTTGCAACTTAAAAATATTAATATACTTTCAGATGCAGGAAGACCACAGTCATCAGCAGTTGGAGCACACTTATCCATTGTACAGGTCTTTACTGTATGAACACAGTAACTCATAGCAGCAGATGATTCTCTCCACTTCAGAATGAGAAGGGAGACACACTTTGCCAATTTCATTGATCAGAAGGGGACTGCACCACTCATCCCGCCGCCCCAAGCCTGGAATACAGTGTTGTCTAATAGCTACAGAACACTGCCCAGTCTTCCCCCTCTCACTTTTTTAGGCCTGCCAAAGTTTACCCTTGGCTTAGGTTAACTGTAAGTGCAAAAGTCTTTTTTAATCCTACTGCCATCAGTTATTCTAGCTCCCTTGTCATAGCACCTGTTTCTTCACCTGCAGTATGTATTCAAATAAGGCCACTGTAGTGTTCTCTTCATTGTGCATCTGTGGAATGGAAAAGGAAGAAGTCTCTTTACTGTCTGTTCCTGTTCTCTGTAAAACAACAGCCTTGGCTACCAGGCACAACCACAAGGGAAGTTCTGCTTGCTCTAGCAGCTCTAGACAGGAGCATACTCTGATCACACGGTCTCTAGAGGGAAGTTAGYCACCATTCTCTAATAAACCTGCAGTTGTCACTGCCATCAGAATGGTCCCCCTATCAAAGACTGTTTCAAACTATGGAAATACTTTAAGACATGTCAGAATCTATTTTTAAGTTTTCCTTTAAAAATGGATAATTCATTTCTGCTTTTTCACTCTGAGAACCACTAAAGTATTTTTAAGTTTTCCCTGAAACTGAGTGAGGTAATTTGAGACGATGGTAGACAGAAGGAAACATGGACCTAGCAACTCCACCTAACAGCAACCAGTATGGCAGGTGCTTCTCTAGCATGTACTTCCCAGTACAGCTGGGGCTGTATTTCTCCCAAGGAAAATTATGCTTGGCACCCTTCTTAACTTAAATTTTACAAGTAAAGAAAATCCTCACAATGCAAAAATGTGGGCAATCTTCAAACCACAAACACTGTTGGACAGCCCCCCCTTAATACAAGTCTGTATTAAATCTAAAATACTACCTAGCAAAATAATTGATTCTTTTTGTAAAGGGTCTTAGCAATACCTTTTACACTCTTAAAAACAGATTGTCCTTTCTCCTACTTCCAGGTCTGATCTTCATGCCAGATGGGACAACTACCCTCTTGCAAGAAAGCTGGCTGGCATCATTCTCTTGTATTTTAAAACTCAAATTTAAATTTAATTTTCAAATTCAAAAATAGTACATACTTCGGGTATCACCCAAAAGCTCTTCCCTTAACGCACTGCTAGCTATAGTTGAGACTGCCATTTAAAAACCTCAGAAGTCATTTGTTCATTGAGAAAAAGAGCAGGTAATAAACACAGATTTTATGTAATAAGGTCTTGGTAAGAGTCAACTCAATTTTAAACAGTTTTAAAATAAGGTCCCACAATGGGCTGCAAAAAATTTGTGCATTCCCCAAAATATTAACTTTCATGCAATGCATGGCATGTGAAACACAAATTACACTGAAATAAATACATGCTAAGGTGTCATTGAGGAAGTGGTTTCTGAAAGATTTTTCACTGCTTAGGCATAAACTCTCTTACCCACTGATGAGGAAAAAAAATTATGGACAACTAAATGTGCATCTTAAATATATTCTGTTGACACTGGACATCAAGAAAATAAATCATTCTGCATTTTAATATATCTTTATATATAAACAAAGAGTTTGTAAACTTTTGCACAATATCAATGTCTTTTATGGAACCATAACAACAACCAACCCGGGAAAAAAATTGCAAGCAAAAAATGAATCTTTGCTGAAGTCAAGCACGGAACAGAGAAAGTAGCTGAAACACAATCAGACTAAATCTATCAATATTAGGAATCCTGTTAACTGGAGTCATACAGCAGCATCAAATTGAACTACACCGTATTTCCCATTTATCATCCATTCAGGTTCAGAAGCCTGAATTTGTTCACCTTGTCCCGGTTTTAGGCCAACCTGAGTGTCAGATTTCAGTGTTCTCAAACTACAGAGAGGTGCAGGATGAAACTTGTTCAAGGCTTGATAAAATGGAACAGTATATTCCCATTTTCTATCTCCTGTTAATTTTCTATAGTTTAGATCACCTTTAAAAAGAAGCAGGTTTGACTTCTGTAAATCAGCATACAAATCAGGAGCAACCTTAGCCATACTAGAAAATTCATGTGGCAAAGTCCAAAACATGTGATCATGGTAAACCCAAACTCCCTTTTTCAAATTGCCCTCCCAATTTATCCCACATCTAGACATCCACATATGATTAGCTGACTGCAGTTGTTTAATAGTCCAGTTAAAATCATGCTTTGTGGTGTCTGACACATACCATGGAATACTTTTTCCATGGAAATGGATTTCATCAGCCAGCTTTGATGATAACAGGAAGTCAGCCAATACAAGATCAGTTACAAGTTCAAATCCAGCATTATCCAGGATTATGTCAACTCTAACAACAGATTTATCTGTAGTTCTTTTTTTGGCATTTATAAGTAGTGACCAAAGTTTTTCCATATCATTCACTAAGATGTAAGGTATCAGGTCTTCCAGGGATTGTAAAGCACTAGATTTCTGAGAGCTGTCTTCACCAGCTGAAAAAGAAAGGTCACACTTATTTCCCCACAGTGCCACCTAGAAAGAGGGGAAAAAAACAAAAACATTTTCTAAGCCTCATTGTAGTTACATTCTAAACTTTACATACGCTAAAGATTTTTTGTTTTTATTTTAGGGACATGAAGGCTCTGATTCCACATTTTCCTCCAAGCTTTAATAAAACTCAGCTTCTTGTACAGAAATCTCAATACAGGAAAGATCTCTTGAAACAAACAATGCTCTGTATTTGTGTAGATATCGGAAACATGCATCAGGAGTGACAAAGGTGGAAGATTCAGATTAACGTAAATACCCTGATCATAATATTAAAAAATATATATTCTGCAGACTGTAATTCCAGAAAGTCTCAGTGGGAATACAGAAAAAGCAATAATAAAAGCAGATTAAACTATGTCTTATGTGAAGCTGAGTAATAACTGATATTTTAAGTATAAATTCATGAAAAATAAAAATAGTTTAAATATATACCAATGAGGTCTTTATAAAGATTTATCAAATAGTTAGGTGTGAATTATTGCCAGCTAATGTATTCATTTATAATCCTATGATATTTCATATTCTACCCGAAGGCATTATTTTCAAGAGTAATGAAGTTATAAAAACCCTTTAAACCTCTTCTAACACAGATTGACTTCTAACTTTTTTCCAAAAAAGAACTCAAAATTCTGTAAAGCATCAGTAAAATGAATTATTTTAAAATGTTACAGTTAGACAAAGGCCATCTTGAACTTGACTTAAATGCTTTGGAGATACTGTTTTCAAGAGAGAGTAAGATGGGTTTTCAAACAGACAGTGAAGACTGGCAGCACAATGAAAACGTCAAACTTAAAATGAGCAACCAAAGCTTAAATATTTCCAGAGTAACAATACAGTACAGCTGTCAGGATTTCATAGCATTTTTATGAGCAGAAGAACTAGATTTCATTTCCATGTAAAGTTTAAAATCTCTATAACCTCAAGGTTTTTGTTTGTTTTCGTTGATTTTTAAGTTCTTGTGTTAAGTGTTACTGGTTTACCTGCAGTAGCTTAAAAAGTTCCCCCTGAAGCTGCTTTTCATCGAGATCCTTGATGTTCTTAAGAAGTTCCTGAAAGTAAGTGCATAAGGCAATAATGGCCTGTTGGGATTCGAAGAAATTTTGAGCCTTTCCTTCCTTAAATACGTCAAAGTTGTCAATAGGTGGGCTAAAAATAAAAGGGGAACAAGTATATTAACATACTTCCCACATTTTTATTGACAGCATATGAAATACCCATGAAAATGTAAGCTCGGAGCTCAGCTTTYATTATGCAGTATTAAGGATGCTAGCCTTTCCACTTCTAACTTGTTATAGTGGATTCTTACACAACTCCAGTAACAGTCTGACATCATACCTTACTGATACAAACAATAAACTGGACATCTTTATCTTATTAACAATATATTCTGAAAGTGACCAACTGTTTCAGTCACAGTGATTTTGGGGAACTGCACATACACTAGCAATTTTTGAACTCCATTCTTCATTAAAAAAAAATGGGGATTAAAACTATAACATACAAATGAACAAATGTAGTGAATAGCTGGCCCAATTTTAAGTGCATTTGCAGTTACAGAAGTATATTTTCCCTACCAAAGCCTCTTACAGTAGTTAACTAGGCTTTGAAAAATAACATGACAGAGAAGACAAAATAATTTAGTTCTTAAAATGGACAAGTTTATATGTTTTATATGTTACAAGAAACATATTTGCAGTTAGACCTTTTGACAAATGATTCAGTGAATCTCCATCTAAGCATATGCTTAAGAGCAGCTAAATGACAGAGAAACTTAGAGCTTACTAATGAAAAGCATCAGTTCAATTTCTCCATCTCACATTTTAAGTTTTTGCTGAAAGAGTTGAAATTACACAATATACAAGCTGAAACAAAGTCTCATTACTGTGTTTCCATCCCTGTAATCCTAAGGGGACAGCACTATGGATAAAGTTTTAACTGTTTTTTTGGCAGCAGTGGGGCCATAAACTGCTCATTCCTACCCCATTACATGGTACTGGCACMTCTCCACAGCCCCAGCACAACAAATTTTTCCTGCCAAGTTATTTTTAACCAGGATCAGCTCCGAAAGTTTGATGCAACATATGGCCTGAAAATACAGCTGTAACTAAGAAGATTGTGTAGAATGAACAACAGGCGCTGCTTAAGCCGGGTTACTGCCATCAGAAATGGCTCTCAAGAACGCTTCAGATTTTTAGCAGCAAAATGAGTTGAAAGGCCCAACAGATCAGTGGCTCTCCCATTTTGCATTTTAGGCTAATGTATTTATTAAGAGATAATTACCGACTCATAAACCTTTTAAAAATATTAAATAACTTTCAGATCTGAATATACATTGGTTTGCAAGGTATATAGAGACAAGATTTAGAGTTTTGGTATAGAGCAAGTCACAGAAACTGGAGCAGAAAAAAACCAAACAGATTTAAAATCTGCTGCACAGAAGACAGCAAAAGTACTAGTTTTGAATTTAAAGTAAGAAGCAAGAGAAAAGGAACATGGTAAACACTTAAGTTTTTTCTTTTATCTTACTCCTCAGCTATCTTCCTTTCTCCTAAAAGGAAAATGGAGAAGAACAGTGTTTTAGAAATTAACACATTGAGCTAGCAAATACTTACTTTTGTGCTAATGCTGAACAAATTCTTCGATACATATAACATTCTACATATAACCAAGGGGACTGAAACCAGCTTGGTTCTCCATTTCCATTTGACAGGTTTCGTTGATAGTCCAGGTACTGGTTCCACTCTGCAGCATCTGCCAGCTCATCTCCTAAAGGGGTCAATGGCTTGTCTGTTTGCAGTTCATTCCGTAATTTAGAGAGGAAAGATATAGCTCTCTTCTCTGCTTCAACACCATTCTGAAATAAGTAGACAACAAAAGTTCCTATTCTGAATATTCATTCCTATGGCACCATAGATCAACTTTTCAGAAGAGTAGTAAGTGATAAACTTTAACAGCCAAATACATGTCCTAGAACAATCAGATCTTGATTCCATCAAAAACCTTTTGTTAAGCCTCATTTTACACCTAACACATCTTAAAATGAGTCAAATACTGGGCTTCTTTTTAGACTGGACTTTTTGTTCTTTTTTCAAGAGCAACTTGAAACAGTGCCATCTTCAGAAGATGCTAAAGTATATTAGATACAGCTTACAGACACAAAGGAGAAACTGAGGCAGCTGGAGAACAGAAAGATCAGAAAAACATTAGACAGAAAGGAGAGTTAAGAAATGAAAGATAGCTACAAGAAAGAGATGACCAAAAGAGCAACAAAGAGATTAAGCAAGTTAAGTAATGACAATAGGAAGAAACTAGTAACAAAGAGAAGGGATCTCAAGGATTACAAAAAAACCTTAGTGTATAACATAAAGAGAGACCTTATTCTTACCTCACCATGTTCTTCAAAGAATTCATTTTTATGTCTATGCAGAGTATCAATAACTCTTGTGAGGATCTGAGGCAGTCTGTCTTTAATTGTAACATATGCAAAAGATCTAAAAAGGAATGATCAAAATTTTATTACTGAGAGCAAGCAATGAAACACCTTTTTTTTTTTGGATAAACACAAGCTCTGAAAAACAAGTTCAAGTGCCTTTAAAGCAATGGACACCAAAAATAAATCATGAATTGGTCAAGTTCTCCGGTCTACTCTTGGAGGAAAAGAAGAGCGTTTCACTCTCTAAAAAGACAGATTTCTAACTGGTTGGCCCAAGCAAAAGCACAAAAATTTCAATGAATTCCACACAAAAATGCCATCTCTAATTGCTCAGTTACCCAGAGAAAAAGTCAAAGAAATTTAAATTTAAAATCACAGAGAATGGTTTAAAGTTTAGGTATATCTTATATCACCAAATTGAACAACAAAAAATTTGTACCACTTACTCTTCAATATATACTTGATTTATTTTTGCCCTGGACGCTGCTTATTTTTGAGAAGGTCAATTAGCAAAGCATGATCAACCTTACAAAGAGCTTTAACCGAAATTAGAGAGAGAATGAATGTATTTGAAGATTTCTGTACCTAGCGTCGAAACCCAATTTCAAACACATAGAACTGAACAGTTACCCAGCACTGAGCAGCAAAGCCCCCCCCCCAAAAAAAAAAAAAAAAAAACACGAGGGAAAATATACTTAATATTCTTCCAAGACCTACTGCAGTCAGCAACGGTCAGGCACCACAGCGACAATAAGGTGCGGCGAGAAGAGGAAACGCCCGCTGGGCTCGGCGCGACCCGCGTCGGCGGCCCCGAGCACGGAGCCGGCAGCGCAGCGCCCCCGGCGGCCGGGCGCAGCCCCAGGCGCACAGCGCCGCCTCCCGGCGCCAC
>NW_020447397.1:1661837-1695367 GCF_003343035.1 Apteryx rowi | reverse complement strand
CCCGGCGCCGGGAGGGGAGGGACGGCGGTGCGGCAGGCCTTGCCCGCCCCGTTCCTTACAGGGCTGTTCCCCACGGTGGCGCGCTCGGCCGCCGCCAGGGCTGCAGTGGGGACTGCGCTGTGGGGAGGGTCGTGCAGCCCCCCGGCTGGCGGCGGTCGGCGGGAGGGGAGGCGGCGATGGGGCGCGTTTCGGGCCTGGGCCGCCCGCCCTGGCCTCATTGTAATCCCCACAGGAGGAGGCGCGCGACGGGGTCGGCTTGTTTCTGATCTTTCCGCGAGTGGGAGGTCCCCGGGACTGCGGCGGAGCACAGTTTAAAAGCTGAGGGAGCCTGGGTAATTTCAGGGCTGAGAGAAGGGGAAGGGCCCTGCCCGTGGGAGACAAAAGGGGGTAGTTTACTGCCTCATCCCCCCCCCCTCCGCCTTGGGGCAGCCCCGTGCCGGAGGAAGAAGGTTACCCCGCCTGCTCCCTTGCCGCCCTCTCACTCAGGTATCCCCAGCCGCCGCCACCGCGCTGCGGCAGCGCGTGCTCAAGGCCCCTTTGGGGGGAGGGCGGACCACCCGCGCTGGGCACTGCGCCCGGGACAGGCATGTGGCGAGGCCCGGTAACGCCCGGCCGCGCAGAGGTCGCGGCGGAACCGTGCCGTGCCGCCAAGGGAGGGCGCCGGCCTTGCCCTTCCTGCGGAGGCGCGACGTGCTCCCCTTCTGATTGGCTGCTTGGCGGCCTGCTCCCGCCCTCCCCGGGCACGCAGCCAATGGGAGGCGGGCGCCGCCGGAGGCCGTTGGGGGGGCGCCTCGGCCGTTGTTTTTCTCGAAGGCCGGGGGGAGGGGAGGGCGCTCTCCCCCCCCCCCCCGAGGTGGCGGTTGGAAAAGTCTGCGGGCGGTTAAACCTTATTGTAGAAACAGATAGCGGACAGTAATGCCGTGTCGCGACGGCGGGTCTCTGAGAGGCCCGCTCCGGACGCCTCACTGCCCTCGCCCTCAGAGGCCTCGACCGCTGCGGCTCGGGTCGCGGTGGGTCGCCTCTGGCCCGCAGCGGCGCTAGGCCTCGGCCGTTGGTGAGGCACAAGTTTTCTGAACTTTTATACACTCTACAGTACAGGGYGGTCATGTTAAACAAATGGTAGAATTGCTGAAAGATTTTTTGGAAACTAGGCCGGATAGTACCACAGTGGTAGAGCTGATCTGTCATTCTGCTGAACTGCCCTGATTTATTAACTTTTTGTTAACTCTACACGAGTAATTTTGGACTCCATCTGGAAAGACAATTTCCTTGTATAAAGTGTATCTTACATTAAAGTGATATTGGAAAGTGTAGTATAGATTTGTTTCTGCTCTTCAGAAAACTGTAATCTGCTAATTTGTTCTGATAGCTCTTTATCCTGATTATTTCTTGCTTATTTCTGGATGTACTTTATAGCTAGGTACCTTTGCTACTATAATCTGGCATTAAGGCTTCGTGATGAATCTTAGGCAATATGATTGCTGTTTTCTTGCAACCCATCTAATCCTATCCAGTTAAAAAATCATCCCTGGGGTCACTGTGATTGGATATAAGGTTCTGTTGGCTATGAAAATGTATTTGCCAGGCATTTATGAGTTGTTTCTGCTGGCTACCCCTTGTTACAAGAGACTTTTCTCCTTGTCTTAGTTCTTGACTGTCCACCAGACTGACATGTATTCTGTCCTGGGTTGCAGGTGTTGAGTTTTTCAGTGTTCTTGCTTATCCAGAGGTAACATCTTAAAAAGGTGATGTACCCTGTCCTGTGCAGAGTCTTCTGGGTTAGTTTTTAAATACCGGACAAGTTTAAAATAAAAATAATACATTTATTCTACTAAGTATGCAAATAACAGGCTTATAACTTGGACAAAAAAGTTACAAGTGAAGAGCATATAAAATTATGCCCAGCATCAATTACTTACCAGCTTAAAGATATTTTAGCCTTTTTTTTCAATTGTATACATCTTTTACCATTATTACTATACAGTTGTTAAGACCCATAGTGTCAAGAGTGATTTTTTTTTTATTGCGTCTGTATTGTGATAGCATCTAAATGTCCCTGTCAGAATTGAGGATTTGCTTCAGTCTGTACAAAATGATTTGTTCTCACAAGAARATGACCATTTAAACTATTACACTAAGTGGATGGTATTGAAGATCTTTATGTACACAGTTTTTTGAAAAATATTTTCAAATTGACATTTTTTTCAAAGTAACCTACTTAAGACATTTCTATTTTATTCCTTTTTTGTGTGTGTAAATAATTATTTGCTGAAATGGATTTTATCATCAGGCAAAAGTTCTTGTTTAATAAAAACAGGTGGGAGCAGGGACTTGGCACCGCAGTTTTTCACTAAGTGAAACATACCTATTGAGGTGTTCAGTCTACTGCCTGTGAATAATTTTAGAGTTTATTTGATTAGCACATACAGTGTAGCATAAGCATGTTCTGGAATAATCTTTTTTTTTCCAATTTTTATATTTGCATCATACTGTCAAGTTTCTGTAAGCGCAGAGAGGTCTGTATGCAGGCCTTGCAGTCCCTGTTGAACCACTATGTAATAGCAGGATCCTTAGCCTGATTTAATCGGCTTTCACTTTATTCATGATAGACAAACAGAGCTGAATCTGTGCTGGGCTGTTTGCAATATAATAGTTTCAGCTGATGTTGGTCAGTATGTGTATTCTGTAGGTGGCATTCCCATACAAGCACATAGTAATCTAATTCCTTATTTCTGTTATTTATAAAATAATGATTCACAAATTCTGATGTCCTCTTTAAGATGAGTGGTTGTCCATGAGTAATTTCATTAGTGGTTTTATTCAGAGTGCAGTGCTACACAGAATGAGCAACAGAGGGGAAAGGTACCCACTCATTGATATAGCAACCAATTGTACTTTTTCATCCTGTATTGCAAGCCCATAGTTCAATAACAGGTATTGATGTTAATTAGGCTGTTTACATAGCATTGAGAAAAAGCTGTTTAGACCCATCACTACTTATGTGTTTAGGAGTACTAATGCTTGCCAAAGGAATATGGGTCACCTTCTGTATAAGGGGAAAATAATATTGTATTTTTTCCAAAGAGTTGATGGAGGATTTTGTTTGTTTTACATACAGTTCTGAGGGAAGCAATGAGACTGAAACTTCTGGGTCTTCTGACTAGATCTTCCTGTGTTTTAGCAGAAGTATGCCGATGCCAAAGCTTTAATAAAATTGGATGTCCACTGTTAAAACTGAGTAATGAAGTTGACAGAACAGCCCACAGAACAGCAGACAAGATCTGGAACTTGCATGCTCTGAAAACTGATACCTCTTGTTTGACAAGTCAATGTGCCCAAGTCAAGAATTGGCAGTTGCTCCAAGGAAATGTATCAGTTTTGGGAAAAAACATATATTATCAGAGTGGGGAGACTTTTTTCCCACCCTGGGAAGGTTTTGATGCGGCAATGACGGAAAACTACAAACTCAATAAAGAGCATATTGAAAAGCTTAGGGACATACCAGCAAGATGTTACTCAGTTGTATCAACTGGTAAAATTATTCCAAAACACAGTATCCAGCCAGTTAAGAGGCCACCAAAGGCACCACGGACCAAGCAGCCATCCAGAACTAACCAGCCACTACTGTCTGATACACAGGTAAAGTATATTTGTGGTCTGTGTAGCATTAAGATAACTATTGATTTAATTTACATTCAGATTTGGGTTTAGAAAAACATTTTAATGAAATTAATATATTTATTTGGTGAGTGGTTTTCAATATTTACTCTAATGTGGTCACAAAGGGGTTGGAACTCTGCAAACAGAAACTTATTAGAAACCAGTGTGTCTGGTATTTTGAAAATGAAATGGAGATTTTCTAACTGTGTAACAAAAGTGGAGGGAAGAAAACTGGTTCCTAAAACTGGAAGACATGAAATCCCTTAAAAATAGTTTAAGCTAATGGCCTCAAATCATGTTTAATATTGAGAAATAAAATTTAGTTTTCAGAATAATTTAACTTTCCCTAGGTATCCCTGCTTGTTCAGTTCTATAAAGTTTTAAGCCTACAGTCTATTTTTAACAGAAATAAAGATAAAAGTAAATAATATAAATCTCAAATATTCAGATTAGGTTTTGGAAGCTCAGGCTGTGTTCTTGAGCATGACTCTGCTTCTTTTTTTTTTCCTCTTTTTTTTAGCAGTCATAGCATTTCAAACCATAGTGAAACAACTTTAACACTGTTGCAAAGTAAATTCTATTTCATTGTTAGTGATAAAATGTGTTGGASTAACATCTGCATGAAGATCTGAAAGTACTTAATTTGAAACCTTACAGCATTTTAGAAAGGTAGGAATTTATTTCTATTCTGTCAGTGGGAAAACTGAGGCATGGATGTGGCCTGTGCTACTTGCAGAAAATTATTCTATAGGTAGAAATAGTACCTTGATCTCCAGCCTCCTAGGTATACAGACTAACTGCAACAACAAACTGCTTTGGATAAAATCAGATACATAGAACAAGTAAGTGGACTAGTGCAAGTTTGTAGCTGCTAGTCCTTAAGCTAGTTCTTTGCAGGCCTTGAATACTAACCAAGGCAAGCATTAAGCATATCTTGAATATAAGATCTCCAAGAAAAATCCTGGTGTCAGAAGTGTCGTTGTTCTCTCCAAGGTACAATAACAACTGAGTTCCAGGGTATTGTTAGTAAAATAGTACTATAGCTGAGACTGAGGCAAGTATTGCACTTTCAGAAATAACTTCCACATTGCAAAATGTGCCCATTCCATGTTCTGCTGAATGTGAGCACAGAAAATAAAGTTTTAATGCTTGCCTTCTAGTGATCTAAGCTCATGTTCAATATGTTGTATGATTAACAGGAATATGCTTTAATATAAAGATTTCATTATAGACAATTTAGTTCCCAAGTAAATTTTCCTGTTGCTTGGAAGAGAGAAAAATGTGTAGAAAGAACTAGTTCTAAAACCCTTCATACTGTTTCAGGCCTGTTATTTGTGCTATGACATTATATTCAGAGCCTGCTTCTTTTATTTGTTGTGTGAATCAAAGTGACAATTTTGTAGATTCTTGAGGCTTGTGAATGGCACTATAGAATGCTAACAGTTTCTTTGTTTCACATTTTCATATATATATATATATGTAAGTAATAAGCACAACTATTTTTACTTTCTTCCATTGTGAAGAAAGAGAAAACTCTGCTGGAAATACTGAAATAATAATATACTTTCTGAGGAAGTTTCCACACTGCACAATGCTGTGCTAGAAATCACATAAACTAAGACTAAAACAACATTTGCTATTTTTGAACAAACCCTCCGTGCYTTTGTCTGATGGATAGCTCCACCTACAGGGATGCTGACATGCTGTCACCTTGACTCCACAGGCTGACAGCATTTTGGAATAAGCATTTTTTTACTTGTTAACATATTTCCATATCTATATGTAGTACAGAGAACTAACTTAAAGATGTGACTGATTTTTGCAACATGACTGATATAAGTACAGCAAATGGAGAATCTCTGAGTTTTTTTCAGTGTGCTGTCTATTTTCTCTAAATCCTGCTGTCATGAAAAGCTGATCTTTTCTTCCTGTACATGCTCTGAGGTAAACAAGGGCCCTTCCATAGCATAGGCCGTATTGTCACTGCAGTTAGCTAAAAGCAGGCTGCTGTGTCTTCTTTCCTTGTAGGCTGCCTTAGTAGTTTGTAACAATCTGCCCTTTGGACCCTAATTGTAGACCCACTCTTAAGATTTTCTGTTAGATGAACCCCAAAAGTCTCATGTTTTCTATTCAGAAAGTCTTGACAATTAACAACCTTTTTTTGCAGTATAATCCAGGAATAGACTGCTTCCCATCCTTCCCCAGTACACATCTTCATGTGTTGTTTACAGGTAGAATGCCAAGCACCAACAATGGTAAATGGATTGTTTTTTTCAGGATAGATGGAGGAGTTTCTTGAAAGTGGTTAACTGGTTTAGTCAGTCCCTCAGTGATTAGCACTACCACTAAGTTTGGTTAATCTCATAAGGTCTGAAGGCATGAACGGTCTCTGAGCTAATTTTTAAAGCTATAGCCATGTAGTCTAGAAAAAAGACTTGACATTCAGTTAAAGGTGTCRTAGCTGCTCTGTCCTTAAGATAAAGACTGACTGCTATGGTGATGTGAGGATTAAGTACCTCCTGCAGATTTTCTTTCTTAAAAATTTCTGTGTCCTTAAGATGAAAGGGATGGACTAAGTGGAGAATTATGGTATTTGAGTTATGTTACATGAGCCTATACTGTTAGGTGTTTGGGGGTTTGTGATGATATGAAAACTGAGTTGTTGAGGGACCTAGACTGGCTAATCTGCTAATTGTTTTGGTTCTCAGAATAGGATTTTAATGAATCCCACAGCTTTAGTCAGAAAGAAAGACTGGGGAGGGTAGTTGGAGTTTCTAGCACCAGTACAGATCGTACATGCTGTTCCTTTGAATTTTGCAGGTGAAGGTGACATAACAGAAAGCATGGGATTAAGGTTGACCAGCCAGTCCTGTCTGTTTTAGGATTTTTAGGATTAGCTGAATCACTGTTTAGACTTTTTGACTATATCTCCATTGACTATTTTGACTATTATGGGAGCTTAAACATCTTGACTGCCTGTAGACACCTAGATTTTTGGTGTCTTAATCTCAGACTGAACCCAATTTAAAATGTCCCCATCAAATGGGTTTTCAGTAAAGGTGAAAGAATGCACTGTAAAAAAGCTAGTGCATATCTGAAATGCTATTTCAGGCTGGTAATCTTAGCAGCCAACTTCTGGTGCTAACTGGAGTGCATCTACATTGAAACTAAAATCACAGTAGTAAATTGGAAAGTCTGTCCTGTAGTGCATCCGCTTTGAAACAAACAATAGTACAAACAATAAACCATGGAAAGCATAGAACAGGATAGAGATTTGCAGATTATATACTAGCCAGAAGACAACGGTTCACCCTCTAACTCTTGACAAAAAGTGCTTTTGGGGGAGAATTGGTTATTAGAAGTGCCCATGGGTGAACGTGCATTGGTAATTTGCATTGGTAATTTAGAGACTGAGAATGGATTTATACAGCAAATAGTGTCATAATGCAATTCTGTGAAAGTACTCCAGCAAATGAACTGAAAATATAATTCCACTGTTATTCCACTAAATATAGTTCCATTGTTAACTCAGCTTTGTAGACTAGTCATGGAAATACACCTACAAAATTTCTCACTAAATATTGTAAATTAATTTTAAGGTTTATTTTCTTATAAATTCCTGGACTCATAAGAGTAAGAAAGTAGAATAGCAGTATAATATAACTGTTAGTGTTTATGAAACAAAATGATAAATAAGCAAAGCTTTGGAAATGATCACAAAATGTTAACATTAAAAGAGAATAGAAAGTTTAAACATGTGGCCTTCATTCTCATCACTGATAACAGGCCTCCACCACACCCAACAGTAGGAATCCTTTTCAAGCACTACTGTTTGGTATATGAGTGTTGTGAGAATATCATTTGGATTTTAGGTTGAAGTGTGCTGTCGGTATAAATGCTTGCAGTTCTTTTTTTCATTTGTTGTTAGTTACATCCCCATTTTGTTTTTATTACAAAAAGCTGGGAAGTGACTGATCCACAATGAAAAGCATTGCTTTCTGGATATCTTCCATTACATTGTACTGAAAAACATTATCATGGGACATACATAGTATCAGAACAAAGAAATGTATTTTAATTGAGTAGTAGAAKGTTTGAATCAGTTTATTGTGACTTGTTTGATTAATCAAGAAGGTCTTTACACAGATGACTTTCTGATTTTTTTGCCATGCATGAATTGTTCTCATTGCAAGTGTATGACAATATCGTTTTCCCCCATCTTTTTACAATGTGCCAGTTATTTGTTTCAATATGGCATTTTAGTTAATTAAGATTATGGAATACTGAGACAAACTAAGGCTGTTGTGTACTGTCTGACTATGGTTGCAGTTGAGACTGTATTGTTAGTGCAAGATTAAAGGGCAACACTGTAGATGTGCAGGAACTACAACTGGCAGGGAAGACTTGTGATTTTCTGTGCTACAGTGTTAAGATGACTTATATTCCAGGAGTTACCTGGGCAGTAAGCTTTGTGCTCAGAGGAACATGATGCTTGCAGTTGGAACTCATGCTTGACTAAGGAAGATGGGATCATTTAACCCTATATATATCTTTAGAACATTGTTCTTTTAAGCTGATATTGGGGGTGTCTTGCTGTTGATTTCGGTGGTCAGCTGAGTATGTCACAAGCTGTAGGATGGGAGAGTAATAGCAAGTATAGCTCTACTCTTAGAGCATTTGATTGATATTCAGGAGAGAAGGGCTCAGTTTATGGCTCTATCACAAAGTTTTTTGGTGTGACTTACTCATGTCACTTGGTTTGGTCTCAGTCTGTGAAAATGGGATACGTTTGCTTCCCCACTTAACTAATAACTAATCTCATTAGCATCTGTACACCAGGAGGACAGCATGGCAATGCTACTGTAGAAAAGAGTGAATAAATGAAAAATTTCACTCTGATAAATTTGAGCCAAACAAATGTCATATGAACACCTTGCTTCAGCCTTTCCCTAACTCAAATCTTTATTCCTTTGGCACAGAATCTGATGCAGTGCACTGCCTTTGCAACAGCAGATGAATATCATCTTGGTAATCTGTGTCATGACCTGACTTCACATGGATATGTTGAAATAACAAGTTTGCCTAGAGGTAGATTTTTAAAACATATTAAAAGCAATGTTATACCTTGGGAAATGAAATATGGGTGAGGAATATAATTTTCTATAACTTCTTATATTCTTATTTTGGTAGTACACTGGCATATATCATCCTTCCTAAAAACAATATTGTTTTATTAAAAGTTTTAATTTGCTTAAAGAAAAAAGAACATAAACCTAAGCCTTCCAGACTAGCAGTATAACCAGCACTAGCTGTTAACCTATGATAATTTTTCTCAAAATTAAACCTATACTGAAAGTATTGAAAAATGAGATAGTCCTAGAAATGCATGCAGGAAAAGTAAATTTTGAAAAATTCTGATAAAAAGAATTTCTACTTTCTATGTCAGTGTTTCAGTAATATGATACCAGAGTGCTTCAACTGTCAATCCATTTTATAATTTGAAGTGTTGCATCTTCTTTACGTACCTGTATTTTTGTTAATGAAAATCATTATGGTTTGAGAATGTAGGGAAACACTTGGTATGTATTTTATTTCTGTAATTATCTCCTGATATTTTGCAGTTGGTTAAGAGAAAGGCAGAAAATTAAGATGGTATTTCCACTTCTAAATGTTCTTGTCTTTAGGGCATGGGGTTTTTTGTTATTTATTTTCTAACACCAAGTAGTGGAAAACAGACATTTTTGAAGTCGTCTTATTTTGAAATTAGACTTTGGCAGAACATCTCAGCTTACCGTTAGTGAAGTTACCCTTTTTAATACTTCTTCTGTTTGTACTTAGGTATTTCAGTACTTTTTCTCTTGTCATGGTATATGTTATGACTTACCCCTAGGCTTAATTTGTAAAGAAGAGGAAGGGATGCAGGCGAGAATCATGCTGACTAGGTGAAATGTAAAATATATATACATATAGGTGTTTATTTCCAGTAAAGAGAAAGTAGCTGATATTCTGTATTGGACCAAGTATAGCCTACTAATTGTTGAATGCTTCACTTCAGCTAGGCCTGAGCAAAGTAACTCGCTCTGGTTCCATACAAAATATCTCTGAAGACTTGGGAAAGTATGGCTTGGAAATAGCTGAAGTATACAACAAGAAGAAAAGCAAATGGAATTTTAGATAGTTTAAAAGACCTTATGTGCTAGAAAAGCTGTGATTTTCCTATGTTGGAAGTATAAGGGAATATATATTTTTTTGAAGGAAGAGATTATATGAAGCTAAGAGGAATGAATGGTATTGTTTGTGGGCATTTCAGTAGAGGTTATCAAATATCTGGCTGCCTTGCAAACATTTAATAGGCAAAGTGTGATAGTACTATAGTGGGAGTGCATTAGGGAACTTAATATTAACTTTATGTTATGGAAGAGGGGCAAGAGATCACAGAATATGTGACCTTGTAAGTGAGAACAGAATCTTGCTTTTTTTTTTTTGCTTTTTTTTTTTTAACCCAAGATATACTGTGGGTCGTCTTACTTAGATTAACATGGAAATACAAGGTGCTATACAATACAGGCTTCGTGTTCCTTTGTAGTTTCTTTGTATTAAAAACAATGCTGGGTTCTTTCACTGCTTCAGGATAGGAGCTTTGTACAGTGCCCAGCATGATTGTGGATTATTATAGGGCAAATATTGTTGTGGCTGGTGTTTTACCCTGGAAGTATGGGTCTTGCCAGTCCTTTCATTTCTTCGTGGTGTGTTTTTGACTCTTCACAGTAGATAGTCTGTTTGTCTATAGTTTGGAGAAAGAAATGATGAAAGGATGTTTGATTGTGCCAGCAGATTTGATGTTTTGTTGGCGTGAGGATAATACAATGGTTGATTACCAACTCAAACATTGTATCTTAAAAAATTAAAAAATATTAGTACATAGAATTCTAAATTAACAATTATTGTGCGGATTTGTTGCTTTGTAGTGTTCTTCCCAAGCATTATTCTTTTTCTGACATCTTTAGAAACAGTTTAGAGGCTGTACCCGTGTTTGTAATGAACCAAATTCACTTCGTCTGTACATGTTTTAGCCGGAGTGGATAAATAAAATTGAAGTATGAGTGATGTTTGGAGGGCAAGTGAGAAGATGCAGATAAATGTTTCTTCCATGGTGAAATCCAACTTCACACCCAAATTTTGTTCTAATGATTAATCAAGTCCTATTTTTCTGAATTGGAATAGCAAGTGATGGAGAAGTCTTTAAAGGGCTCATACAGAGCAACTGTATGATCTCAGTTTGGTTACTAGCAAAAATTTATATCCAATATTTAGTCATCTCTTCCTGCCTTCTTAGTCTACCTGGCTGCTATTTTTCAGCTTTAATGGTAAAGCAAATGGTGGAATTTGTACACAGACTGAATTTGATGCCTTGGCTTTTTGACTTGTGATCTTTCTGCAAAAGGGTTGAATATTTTAATGCTGTGTGTGTTAGGCTTTGTAAATTCCTCTTTGCGAAGTCTCAMTTTACAATAGAGGTAGGGTTTTTTGCTTGTCTAGCTTCCACTAGTTCTTCAAACAAGATGAGTCATGCTGGAAAGTAAGCTTTTTTTGGCATAACCACATCAGGACTTTTATAGCTATGTCTATGTTAGCAAGTAATACAGTACAATAGGAGCGGATCCATAGAAAAAACTGTTTTGAGAACCCAGCATCCACACCGTGCACATTTTTAGACATTCTACTTGCACTAGCTTGAGTTTGGTCCTCTGTACTGAATGCCCATTAGTGGCTGGAGTATCTTAGGTGCACTTCTGGAGTCCATCTTTCAGTTTAATTTCATGCAAGAGAAATTTGTACTCTGACACTGTTCTGCAATGCAAATCAAAGTGCTGTAAACAGGGATGATTGGAAGATTTGTCTAAAAAACATGTTCCTGATCCAAAGGAAAATGCAAATGCAGATGCACTTTCTGCTGTCTTGGGGGTATGCTTTTTCATGTTTCTGACTGTTAAAGCAAGGTCAGCAAAATCTGAGTGCAAATTAGTTCCTTGCTGTATAGAAAAGAGAAAGATTTTGATCTTCTGTGCAGGCAGATTTGAAAGGTAATTCCTTTGCAGCTGTGGGAAAACTTCCATGGTTCACTCACATTACACGTCAGTTCTGTGTTCTCTATTCTGTTCCTGTTTTTTTACTGTGCCTGCAACAGTTTTCTCTTGAGTCTTTTGTTCTTCAAAAATGCTACATTTCATAATTAAAGTTTCCAGTGAAGTTTAACAGAGTAGTTGAATATATAGAGAGTGTGAAGCTTTAGAGAACCAGTGAACTTTTATATTGTAGATGTTTTCTGGCAAGCATTTCCATCAGAAAAATAAAATACAGAACTTGCTTTGAAAGTGTTATCAAATCACTGCTGAACTGTAATTATATGTTTGTAGCTATCATCTTTAAGAGTCCAAATAGTTCTGTATTTAGAACTTTAATCCTGTTTGTTTATTTTAAACTAGATGCTGCAAACGTTTTGGTGATTGTCACTGAGAAGTCTGCAAAAGATGATGATGCTGGCATGATTTTTTTCTTCAGGTAAGTTGTAAACCATGCCTGAAACATATTATTTTACAATATCAATCCCGTGAAAGAAGTTGTGCAGCTTGCTGGATCATTGCACCGTATTCCTCATGAATCTCGAGGAATAACTGTCCAATCATTAAAAATCAAAATGATTGAAATAATTAAAAATAACTTGCTTTTTCATGTTTCTCATTACTGTGGTTAAAAAGTGACTATTATGTTTACATATAAACACGATTACATTTCTTGATTCACAGTGACAAGAATTGCCACTGTACAGTTTGAGTATTGCATTAAAACAAATTTTAAATACTGTAATTTCACCTCAGTTTTTCCTTTAATTCACAGGGAAGGGGCTGTTGTGTTTTGGAATGTGGAAGAGAAAACTGTAAGTCAAGCAAATTGTTAATACTTCACAAGTAGATGTTTTGTCAGTCCACAAAGCCTTGCATGCTTGGGTTTTGCTGGGGAGCTTGGATCTCTTCAGAAGGAAAAGGACTGATTCTTCTCCTAATCAGTGCAGCTGCTTGCCTGCTGCTGCCCTCAAGTGTGCGGGTTGCTGATATGTCATCTTTAAGTCTTTCTGCACAAAATAAGCAAATGTATGTATGTGTAACATTCAAAGTGGATGAAATTTTCTACTTAAGGCCAGAAATCTGAAACCTTGATCTAGTGAGACTGACAGAAAGAAAATCCTTGCAGCTATACATACTGAAGGAATAAATCAGAAAAATCAACCTGTGAAATCAAAAGTTTAAAATAGATGTTTGAAAGGTWCTTATGTAACAGAAGATGAGTTAGCAGAAAATACTTATTCCAGAGCCATTTAAGTCAAAGCTACTCAAAATTTGTATTTTAATAACTTTGAAAAAGCCAAACTTTGTAAACAATTGTTTTTTTTTTTATATTGCTTTGTTTTTCTACCTGTTAGTAATTTTCCTAAAGGAACATTCATTTTTATAGATTGGTATAATCATTAAAATGTTAACGTAGAATCAATATATCCCTTATAATTTGGTGGTTTTGCTGACCAAAAGGATATGCTACAGGCATATTCATTTTTTATGAATATATTTATAATTATTTACAGATATTTACATATTAATACTTTTAATTTTTTCTTACTGTGGTTAAATAAAGCTGAGTGTCAGATGTATAAATACAAATTATCAATCCTGTCTGTATGCAAGATACATGGAACTAATTGGTGATTAGACAGATGATACAGAGATGCACAGAGGTTCACAGAAAGATTTTTCATTAAAATATATTAAAACACAGAGCAGTTGTTTCCAGACATGAACAATTTCTGGATTCAAGTTTGTTGTTTCTGTTTCAGATCCGAAATGTTCCTGATTTCCTGTCCTTTTTTCTTTTTTTTTTTTTTTTCCTTCCCTTCTTCACTATATCAGCTGGTCTACAAAGAAATACTAGCTCTCCCTCCAGACCTTGCCTGTAGCACATTTAAATTGCTATGGCTATAACAACAGTACTGATTCACAGGTATTACAGAAAACCAGCTGCCTAACCCCCACTGATTTCTGAGTTGAGCACCTTTACCCATTGGGCTACTTGAAAAAAACTCATTTTGCTGTACCTTTTTACATGCTTTAGTACCTTTGAAAACTTGACATCCCATTCTTCTTGTCAGGGTTAGTAACCTTAGTTGGTCTATTGTTAATTTTACTCATAATAGAGGAAGGCTGGATTTTTCTGCTTTTTTCAAATCCTAGTCAAAATTTTAACTTGAAAACAGCTTGCTCAAACAGAGTGAGTGCTTTTTATGCACAAATTTTAATGAACCAAAACTGAAATAAGAAAAAAACTGTTCTATAGAACAGAAACTGAAAGTATTTTATTGTAGGACAATTGTAATGAATGCAAATGCAGCTATTAATTGATGTCTTCTTACGGATCCAAACATGCAGTGGAGGAGACAGTGATCTATTGATAGAATGTGTAGTGCTCCTTAGTTTTCTTACAGAAAAAATACCTGGGTTATCTCAAACCAGCAATATAAATTGTTTTAATGATGGTGGTAACCAGCCACTGGTTGTGTTAATCTTTTCTGTTGGTAGAGCTGGACCCAGAAGCTGTCATCTATCCACAGTCTCATATAAATACTGGCACTTATATTTCATGGTTACAGTGTTTCATTTGACTTGAAAAGCTAAAAATATTTCCCATTGGCTTTGTTAATCTTAAAAAAAATTTTTTTTTTTTTTTCAGTTCTTAAAAAGAATTTGGGGGTGGCTCCTGGATGCAGTATTATTCTGTCATTTCAGATTATTAGAACTGTATTTTATAAACCAAAATATATTTAGATATTTTTTAAAGTAGACAGGATTATATATATCAGCCCAAAGCCATACACTATTCTTTAGAATGCAAAAGTCATTGGTGAGAGAAGAGTTCACTTAAAGCATGTGAGAAGTGACAAAAACAAACAGCCCCATCTCTGCTGCCTTCCCTCTTAACCACCAAAATGATAAATCAAAGTTTGGAAAATTGAAATACACATAACACAAAGACACATAACGCCCTGCTGCAAGACTAATTACAAAAGTTATTGTTTATAAATTGGGGCTTCATGACTTGTAAATGGGAAAAGAGACATGGTGGTGGTATCACAGGATAACCCTGAGCAGCACATAATTTGGATACAAAAAAGATGAGTTGTATCAGCCAAGGCATTGCCATTAGGGATAGAAAAGTATTAATGCCATTGTGGAAGGCACTAGTGAGACTGGACTATGATATATGGTTTTGTGTACTTACTGAAACATTCAGTAAAACTGAATGTAGAGAATGGATGTGAATGGATATAACTGCTCTTAAAAAATACTCCAGAACAATTTATTGTGGAAGAAAAAAGATTTTAAATTAAGGGACACTTAACACAGAAAGTAGTAACTACAGACTGATCACAAATAAATAGAAACTGAAAACATAAAATATGGCTTCTGAATACCTGAGCAGGAACTTTGTGGATCATCTTACCCAGCAGAAGTAGTAAGGGCAAAAAGCCAGGCAAGCTTCTGGGTGGAGTTTCATCTGTTTTTTAAAGGGGAATTGTACCAAGTGTTTGCCTGTAATAGCAAGAGCTTGCATTCAGTCAATCCAGAACATTTCATTAAATGTACTGTGTCACAGGTAGTCCCTTCTATAAAATCAGGGTGGGCCTAAAAGAAGCTCAAATCAATCAGTGGAAGCTTTTGCATTACTTTGAATAGATAAAAGAAAACTGCCACTGAAATACAGTTTCTCACTATCCAGAGTGATGGAAAAGCTTTGGAAATACGCATAGTACAAGACCTATGAATTGCASAGAGTCAGCTAGGGTCTATGAAGCTTTCTTAAATTGTACTGTCTACTGGCTCTGGAAAGCCTGAGCTGGTTATAGTTCTGGAAGGGACTGTTAGCCTATTAACAGCATAGTTATTAGTATGTTAATAGTAATGGCTTTACAAAGCCAGCTAGGGTATTTGGATCCAAGTGAATACACTCTTGAAATCTGACATGCTGCATTATGGACTGGCTGAACTCTGGCATTGTTTTAGCAGGGCTTGCGTTGCTGAACTGTCCCCAGAAACAGCACACCTGGTTGGCCAAGCTGACTGGTCAAACAGCATACATTTCTTTGCTTAAACAATGGAATATGGAATAATTTTTCATACCCTTTTTTTACCACAATATTGAGAATATATGGCAGGTATTGATCATGCTACTATTAAATTCAGGATAATGAAACAAGCAGTTGCAGCTTGTAGGCCTCTCTTAACAATGAATAATGTTATCATGCCTTATCTAGATAGTATCACCAAAATTCATGAAAGCAATAAGAAAGCTAGCACTGTAAAGAAAATCTCTCTTGCAGGTGATCCAACTGATTTTTAAAGTATATACCTGGAGGAAGTGCTCCATGAACAATTTACTAGCATGCAGTTTTGCACTGAAAGATTGAGTACTGTATTCCATATTTATTTGAAGAGAGTTTTTTAAGTACAAGATTCACCTCTTTAAAGAATTTAGGCACCAAAACTATATTGTTGTTTTAGTGGCTGTTCTGTAGCTAAATACTTTTTAAAAAACTATCGGTGAGTGCTTTTTTTAATTCAGATTTTGTTCTAACTGCAGAATGATTTGTATGAGGGGAGACTTGTAACACGTAGAAAGGAGCAAGGATGAGGAATCTTAGGCTAGATGCTAGAGGAGAAAATTTTGTGAGAAACAAGGCCTTTTCTTTCTGCATCAATTTTTACTGTGCTTGGGAATAAAATGACAATGAGATTACTTCTGAAGTAAAATTGCACATTTAACTGTTTGCAGGGTCAGATGCAGGCAGTTGAAACCATTTAATAGATTTTTGTAGTGAAAAAGGACTTCTAGAATATAACCAGATCCCTGGTAGCTGAAACAAAAACTATTGATTTTAGCAAACTAGTCATGTTACCAAAAACAGCCACCTGATGTACTTACCCTAAAGTTCAGTCCCACACTCAGGCTTCTACCAAAATCTGTAATAGCTCATTGTTGGTGCAGAATACTTCTGCATTGTTTTTGCTGCTGCAGTGGTTAATCTTTACCCTATTCTATAAATGCAGACATTAAATGATTTCAGTTTTCACAGATTCCTTGCAGTTGTTCATAGCCACAAAATTCCCCCACGCAGTCACAGATAAMTTCAGAAATAAACAGTGTTAATAATTAATTCATTCTAATACCAGAACTACTTAGCACACCTCTTCAGCATTATTTAAATAACTCTGGCACGAAAGTAGCCTTCATCAACCTATTACAGACTAGAAGATCTTTTGTAGAGTGATTGTATACTGCATGGTAACTCTTCTTACATGTAATTGTCTTTTTCTTAGATGAAGAATATAATGCGAGTGCTAGAACACCATGAAATTCAGCCATATGAAGTTGCATTAGTACATTGGGAGAATGAAGAGATGAACTATAGAAAAGGAGAGTAAGTATCTTCAGGCACTCTCTGTATAAAAGCTAATAGACATCTAAAACAAACGAGCAAAAGCAACTAGTAAAAATGTATCTTTGCTTATTCTTTTTCAAATGAGTAAAATAAGGAAAGGAGAAAACAAATCTAAATTCAAAAATTTTGCCCAACCGTTGACCTTACAATTAATAACCTGTGTTACTTAGTTATGTACTAAATTTTGTAAGCTATGAAACTCCATGTATGCACAACTTAAAACACTTAAACACATTCTTCAGCAATCCCAAACAGAAACTATGCACCTCATAGAAAAAATAAAGATGCATTTTTGAGACAACTCTGATTTTAAAGGAGAAGGTATGGAACTTCTTTGCATAAGCTTTCCTCAGTCACCTCTAGGTTCATATACAAAGATGTATTCTGCACATACTTCACTTCCTAGGAAAGGTATAACTTGAATACTGTGGAAGGAGAAACCTGACAAGCTATCTTGTCTTGTTAAATATATTTTCATCATGGTGAGCAAAAATTCTCTGTGGAAGTAATTCTCAATGTACATGACTGTGTCACTTATCTGTAATTTTCCAATAGCGCCAAAAAACTGTACTCCTGGACAGCACATCATAACACTATAAGCTGAGCTAATAAGGTTAATCCTATTTAAATAAGCTAATGAGTGCTTTTTTTTTTTCCCTGGCTATTTGAAAACTGTTTATACTGTCCAATTGTGGAATCTGTGACTCCTGACATATTCCACAGTGTTTATGCAAGTTTTGCAGTGAGAGTTATATATGATAAACTGAAGGATTCTGATGTCCTACTTTCTTTGCTGCTGACCCACTGTGCTGTAGAGATTTGGAGGAAAGTAACATCATGGCAGGAAGGGAGTGATGTCAAGAAATGACAGGAGAAAAGGAAAACAGAGAGGGATAATACAGGAGATAGTAGGAAGGAAAAGGCCAGTGTTCTGCTTACTCTRAATTATCTGTGTGCACATAGTAATGCTGTGGTTTCCACCACAGCTTGCTGCAGTTTCATCTAAACTTAGGACTAATATTATGACTTACTTTTCTAAACTGAAGAAGTGGTTTTCAATGGTTAGTTTTGGTTGCTGTGAGGTTGAACACGAGTAAAATGCAAGGGTGGGGATGATACCCATATAGATAATCTATTTGTGTATAAAACAACCAACCTTTCTTGCAGTATTGATTGCTCTTTAAATGTTCCTTTGCTGGTGGCTTAGTCAATGAAGATGCTTCAATCTTGTTTTTAACAGAGGGCAGTCAAAGCTTCATAAAGGAGAAATCTTATTAAATTCTGAGCTGGATATTGATGAAGTTGTTCTGCAGAAATTTGCCTTTTCAAATGCTCTTTGTCTTTCTGGTAAGTTAATATTGTTTGTAATATCAGACTATACTACAGATTTTGTGAAATGTTATTATAACTGAGACTTGTGCAGTGACAGGTTGGAGGAGAAGACAATGTCTGGTTTTGGTGAATTGTGTAAAGATTGATTGTTCTTCAGTGAGAAGATTAGTTTTTGTAGTTTTTATCTTGTATTTTGTAAATTGGGATTACTTCATTCAATGTGAATCTTATTAARGATGAACAAAGCACATTAAGAAACATATTTTGCTCAGTAGAACTTCTGTCTTTTTCATCCTGTTCCCCATCCTAAAGAACTATTCTAGGATAGCAACAAGTACAGAGTCCAGTTTTGGAAACCTGTCAGTAATCTTAGATAATCAATCCTGACATCAATTCCTCTAATAGAAAATGCTAGATTCCAGCTAAAGAAGAGGGTAATGTAAAGCAGTGATACCTAGCTGGGAAGATATACCAGTATCAAAGGTGTGGACTGGAGCCACAGATAAAGTTTGCCAGGCTTACCAGTTAGGGCTCTGTGCCAAAGTTGGTACTTCTGTCCAGAGACAGCAGCAGGCACTGGGAAGAAGTCAAGCTCAGCAGTGGTGCTTGTGGAACTACAGATCTCTGCTGCTTCAGACCTTGAATGAGGTAGGAAATGGGAGCAGAAGTGAGGAGCAGTAAGGCCCTCCTCAGAAAGGCTGTAAAAGAAACTCTGGTTTGTCTACCCCTACTGTTTTTAGGGGAAATTAAAAGATTCATATAGTATGTGGGGAAGCGCACCTTTAAACAGAAAAGACATTAAGAAGCAGCAGGCATGTTTTTGCAGTGATACACCATTTGATCAAGGAGTACAGAATAACTGTATGGTTCTTCACTGTCAAAGAAAGCCAGAGTTATTGAGATATTGGGGTGGGATAGGGAGGGGGGAAGCCTTTAGTTTTCCATAGTTTTCTTATTCATAAAGCCACAACACATGGGAAGACTGGTGCCACATATCTCATTTTGAGAACTGAATGCTTCCTGTTTTATTTTTTCTGAGTGAATTGGGTTAATTCTTGAAACTGATCGGCTATTACTGCATTCTCATCTGGGAATGTGAGGTTTAAAGAACAAAGAGTCTGAATTACATCCTCTTGATCTGTAGAGATCATCCTTTCAGGTTCAAGCTGAGACATAGGGACAATCCATTGTAATAGGACTTGTGGTGCCATTGCTTGCGCTGAACAACTTCCACCGAAGAGGCCTTTTATGTCTTCAGCGAACAGTATATTCACCAAAAACGAGAAGAGAGATTGCTTAAGTTCTAGATCAGCTTCATTAAGTACAGATGTTGTGTATATATACAAGTTAACTCTCCACTGTTTGGGTGGGCTGCATCAAATAGTGGAAAAATGGAAAGTACGAGTTTTGCAAGGCACTGTGGAAATGCAGTGCAGACTCTTTGTTGTGGCACCACATGAAGTCAGCCTGATTCCAGCAGGGCTAATTATCTCCAGCCTCTGAAATGCCTCCTTGGAGTCCATTTTGCAAAAGCTTAGTACAGTAGAGCATTAAATGGCACTCAAAAAACATACCTGAGTTGAAGCAAAAACTCTCCAGGATCTGAACAGATCCTTTGGAGATGAGAGCTGAGCTCAGGTGGATCTTTACCCAGAGCTGGGCTAACCCACAGCCCAAATTTGTCCATAGATGTATGAGCATGGATTGCCTAACACTTATGCTTACTCTGTGTATTAACATGCTTCTTGAAGTAGTATGTTGGCAGATTTAAACTTATGATTACTTGAAAGCATATATACCTCTAACAGTGTTCTGCCTTGTCAACTTTGTGTTGCAGTAAAACTGGCTATTTGGGAATCATTACTGGATAACTTTGTGGAATCTATCCAGTCAATTCCTGAGGTGAGGTCTTGTTTGTATCTCTCCCCTCCTTTTCTCCTGTTTTTTTTTGTAGATCAGTCAGATGCAGCTGAGGATATGGAAAAAAACAATTGAATGATTAACAACTTTGATGGTAAAGCCATCAATAGATCTCAGAAAACCTGTAAAGGGGTGGGACAAGAAATCAGCAGTATATAAAGATGGGATGTTTTCTGCAGTGGAATAATATTTACCCTGTGGTGCACTTGCTACTGTTGAATGTTTGTGCATAACAGGACAAGCAGTATTTAAAAAGTTGACCAAACATACTGTGTGGCAGGTTAGTTTCAAAGCAGTGTGCTCTAAAATGAATGTTAATAAGAGTTAAGTGAGTAACTTAAGCCATTGTTTTTCATGAGACTTAATTAAATTACAAGGTCCATATCATGTTGCATGTTGTAAAAATTGGATTTGTGGGGTTCAAAGAGAAATCCTGATTTTATTTTTTTTTTAATGAGGGAAATAAATGGCAATCCATTGCTTGTCTTAAGGGAGGAAGAAGTCTATAAAAAGGCTAAGCAGTGGCAAGGTAAAAGAACAATGTCATGACTTAAAAATAGCAAGAGTAATAAGAGAGAACAAATGATCTCCTGTTCAGGAGATCATTCATAGAAAAYGTTCTAAGATTCTGTATTGATGCTGATGGTGTACTCAGTGATTTATTGAAAGACCTGGATGAACAGCAGAATGGTGATATTCCTAGATTCCCACATTATTTAGGTAAATCGGGGCTGCAAAACTCAAAGTAGAAAGTAAGACACTATGAAAACAAAATTTAAGAGTTAATAAGCATGTGCATTCAAATTTTAACTCATGTACTTGAGGCTGTACAATTTCAGACTTAACTTCTAGTACTAGTTTATTTGATCAAAGAGTGAAAAACTTATTTTCTCTGCAGATACTAAAGTCAAGAAGGAAGGTGAAACTGTCTCATGCAGATGTAATGCAGAAAATCGGAGAACTCTTTGCATTAAGGTAACTTTTATTTTTGTTATATTAAAGACATTGCATCATTCAGAATTTAAAATCAAGTTCTGCGTGATATAAAGACTGGAATACCCTTGAAGCTTTGGAGTAGCTCACAGTTTGACCTAAAACACCTTGTGATGAGAGATTTTTTTTGGGGGGGGGGGGGGAATTCCCTTACCTTCTTTTGACCAGCTGTGGGTCAGAGGCAGCATGTGCTGCTATGTTAGTCCAAGAACTGTGCTTCCCACTGGCTCACCACTAGCACTATAGTATCTTAACTGTCAGACAGGCATTAAGCAGCACACTGTAAATGGCGAAATTCCACACCCTTTTCCCTCTCTGGTTCCAGCAGTGCATGTCTTATAACCTGTAATTATAGTAGATACTGCAGTATGCAAAAGAATACCAGGAGGAAGCAAAAAGCTATAAAACCATTATCTCTGGCCTAGAGTTGATAAAAAATTTTTAGTGTTTTGGCCTCTCCTCAGACTTCTGTTCTTTCCCTAGACTTGCTCAGAAACTACTGTTTCATGGGTTTTTCATGTTTTTTTTCCCTCTTAAATGAAATTGGGCCATCAGGAATACACAGCATTATACATTTTTTTCACAAAGAACTCTTAAAAATCAGTGGAGAAAGTAGTAGATGAAAAAAAACCCTACAATTCCTCTTCTAAACATTGGATTTTATATCCCTACTTGAAGGACCTGACAGTAGTGTACAATGATAGTCTAAATGTCCAAAGACTTACGTGAACAGTAGGTTGAAGGGAGATTCTAGCTCTTGGCTTTTATACCATTGAGAGAAAAGACTTGGTTCTAAAAGGTGTACTCTGTTCGCATATCCCAGTATGGAGTATCTGTCATGCTTAACAGTTCTGAAATAATAAACAAGCTGTGATAGACCTGCCCATAAACTTTAATTCACACACTTCATGAGCTTCAGTGAACTGCTAGCATAGAGAAGGAAAGACTTCTCTGCAGATATCAAAAGTTAAGAAGGAAGGTGACAAGAGGTAATGTTGCCATATGGCAAAAACAGTTCTTGCGTGAGGCTTACATCTTTCAGTATTCTCAGAAAAGTTTCAGATATGACCAATTTTAAGCAATTACTAAACCTGTATTCTCTTATTATGAAAGAGGAGAGATGCTTTTCATAATTTACCTGAAATTGCAGAAAGCTTTCCTTAATCGCTATGTAAATATTTGCTTCTGTAAACACCCAAAGGAACTTTGTACTACTGTAACCATTCTTTTTAGACACCATATAAATCTGAGTTCAGACCTGCTTATAACACCTGACTTCTACTGGGATAGAGAGAAACTAGAAGAGCTTTATGACAAGACCTGCCAGTTTCTCAACATTAATCGCAGAGTTAAGGTAGGTGTCTTAATATTAAGAGAATTTTCCACATTCAAATCAGCTCTCTTTAGTTCAGTATGGTTACAAACTGCTCCATGAATGTTTGCTTTTATTGTAGAAACYGAATAAACAATGATAGGATCCTATAAACTATACCCTTTTCTATGAGTCTGTAACTCATACTTTACCTAATTTAGGTTAACTACCCTGCCTTGACCATCTAGATTTACATGAATGGATTGCGTATTTCCTGAGCCATTGAATTAGGCTTTATATAGCTCTAAGAAGAGGAGTTTTAATTCTTGTTCTGGAATGTGTGCAAGGAAACAGTTTAAAAAAAAAAATCTTTTTACTGACATGATCATCCAGGTCAGTTCATTGCAGGGTAACATAATACTTACTGCTAGACCAGAACAGGAAGCATGAAAACTACCTTTTCTGGTGCTAGGGCAACCTTAAATATATATTTAATTACTGTCTGAGGCATTCCCATAACATGCATCATATTTGCTTGTGTCTATTTTCATGATTAGATATGACCCAGTAGCTGTTTAGTATCTGCAGATAGTTATCTAAATTTGTATTAATTCTTTTCATGAACCCATTGGAGTAATGGACTAATTCGTGTTAAAACTTTTGTTGCTTGTACATGTTGTCCTACAGGCCATGGTTTTGCTCTTTTGCATAGGAAACAAATTAAGATCTTTCAACAGTTATGTTCAGTGAACCCTCTTCTGGGTTGGGTTCCTTTCTTTAGTGATCTCATACAATTTATGGAATCCAGATTTGCTATATATTTGGAATCTGTTGCAGGTAATGAATGAAAAGCTTCAGCACTGCATGGAGCTGACAGACCTAATGCGAAATCACCTGAATGAAAAGCATGCTCTGCGCCTCGAATGGATGATAGTAATACTCATCACCATAGAGGTTGGTTTGTTTTCACTATCACATTGAAGAATGTAATAGCACAAGTGCAATTTATATACTTCCTAATTTTAAAAACAAGATTAGCTTATTCATGTAACATTGTATAAAAGGATTAGTGTTCAGTTTATTGCAAGTAACTTTTGAGTTGCAGCTGTAGTTATCTTTCAGATTATCTGGTTTACAGTATAAGCTGTTTTAAAGATTATTAAAGGAAATAAAAATTCATATTAAGTATTTGTTATTCCACAGGTCATGTTTGAACTTGCCAGAGTAATTTTCTGAACACAGAAGAAGCTAAGGAGGAAGCAAACTGACAACTGTAAAGACAATATTGCCAAGAAAATTCCTGTCTATTGTAAAATCCTGGAAAAAATATTGCAGTTGTCTTTTGTGATAAGTGTACATCATCTACTCAAATAAAAAAAAAAATGAATCTATGAACTTTATTCCCAATTGCTGAAACAGTGATGTTAGAGAAGTCTTAATCTATAGCTGTGTTAGTGTGAAGCTGAGATACAAATTATGCATTTTTAAGGAATGTTTTCTAGTGATTGGGCTAGATGCATCCAGGACTGCCCCAGGTAAAGATCTAGCTTTTTTTCTTAATAAACAATGACAGAGGGATGGGTCCCTCTGTAGTGACTATAAAAATTCACTGAAGGAATCTACCACCTTGTCCTTTTGATAGCTGAAAAGATGCTGGTTATTTAGCCACTTCATGCCTTTCTGATTAAGATGAAATTTTCAATAGTATTCCTTAGCTCCTTCTTGGGTAGCAGTGAGACTTTCTGCAGGAAGACTAGTTTCCAAGAACAACCTTAGTGTAACACAACTGGTCTCATCAATCAAGTTACCTGTCATTATTTAGTCTAGGTAAGGTGGGTTGGTTTTTTTTTAATGTTCTACCCATATCAGAAAAAAGGTTTCTGTACTTAAAAATACCTTACAAACACCTGTATACCTATATATGAAATAACCAGCAGAACTTAGGTAAGGTCACTAAGGAAGCTGTAGCAGAATGAGAACCTGAAGTGAGGTTCACAAAATTTCTCTCATACTACTAGACTGTCCACCTTATCATATTACATGATTCTTATCAGTATAGGTTGTAAGGAGTGAATTACTACAGGTTAAGATATCTCAACTAACCTCTATGGTAAATGTGTTGGGTTTTTTTACTTCTTCCTAGTCTACAGGTCTGTAGATTATTATCTCCAGAATGTTATCCTCTCATGAGTGCTGAAAAAACTCTTAAGAAATCTACTTAACTTTTCTTTCTAAATGTGTTTTCAAAGTGCTAGCCCAGAAACTAGTATGCAACCGCTATTTCATCATCTTTTTCTGAATCTTTAGTTATCCAGTTTAATCCACTGTATCCACTTCAGTATAAGGTTAAAATAAAACATCTCAATAACATAACATAGGAATTCTGTTAAAAGCTACTGAAGCATCATTAAGTAGTGTGATGATTACATTTAGGCTAGAAATGAGATTAATTTTACAGTAGTTTACATGCAAGTTCTCTGCTCACTCTAAAACAGTATTTCTGAATGTGATGTTAAGACTCCTGTTGAATACATCAGACATGTACCTGGGGAAAGAAAGTAGAATCAGGCAAAGCTAGAAAAAAYGTGATTATAGACCCATCCTTTAGCCATAAGTTATGTTACCAGTGCCATGGGAGCCTCCTAATAAGCAGCAACTCCTCTTAAGAGTAGGCTGTCAACTCAGAGAAATCACAACAGGTAATATGTAGGGATCTTGGTTCCAGAACATTTACTGCTAGTTCTGCAGACTGCTGAGATGGTCTGAACCATCTGCAATATTCACAGAAGTGGATCAGTCAGCAGAACAGCTTGATGAAGAGCTTTACAATACAATGCAGGACAGCTCTTCAGCACTGGTCTCGTGACTTCTATAGGGTTAAGGTAGAAATGGTATATTAGATCCTTTACATAGTAGAAAAAACTTACTAAGCTTAATTCCAGTTCCAGAGATAGAGAAGTAGTTTAGGTTTTAATTGTAATTTTTCTAACAAACATTTATTTCATCCTTTTACCTAAATAGGCTTTTTCCCCTATTTGAATGTAATACTTAATCTTCTTGGGCTTAAGTTCTCATTCATCTCACACATTTAATGGCTTCAGTATTTCAACTAAATTGCTGAAATGTAAATTTGCAGGCCAAATGCATCTATCAGGGCAAGTGATATTAACAGAATCATTTCAGGACTCCTTGCTGCTCTTTAAATCCATAAAGTGATTAGAGTATCTCAGTGTTCAGTCTTAAGACTGTATATAAGAGCTACCACGTACAGCATCTCAAAACAGTAGAAGCATGGTTACTTTTGCAACTTTAAATCAGTGTCTATCTGCATCATATACTCTTCCTTTTACAACACCCCAACCCCATTTAGTGGCTATTGAAGGTTTTGTTTCATCTTCAGTGTACAACCTCAAGCATTAACTGTACACTGAACTTTGTACTGATCTTTTTTACAAACATACCTATTGGCAGCTGCATCAAAGTATGAGGTTTTTAAACAATGATCTACGCAAACCTCTGACAAAGTGAGAATATTCTCACTATATTTACACATAGAGAACCAAGACGAAGCTGCAAAGTTGAGTGTATCAAGAGCCTTACTTGAGCTTTCACAGCCCAATATGTGGATAAGGCAGAGTTCTCGCTGAACACAATAGCACTTATGGCTACCTCGCCTGTAATTTTGGATTGTTTCACGTTGGACAACCCGCAAGGACCCTTTGTAAGTTTACTGCATGACCTGACCAGTAGGAAGTTTTATGGCATAGACAATCCAGTTCCAAATGCTACACCAAACTGCCTTAACTGTGAGAACATGTCCTTCTTGTCTTGTCCATCACACTCCTTCATAGTCTAACTGAAAACAACCTTGTTCACTACACAGTTTGTAGGTGTGTGGTGAACTACAGTTTGACTCATCACCAAAATAGGTCTATCCTATCCAGTGAGGGTCACCTAAGGAAAAACAAAAAATGAGTGCAATTGTAATAAATATAGAATACACAAGGAAAAACAGAGAGGAATCCTGGTGTATCCAGAAGGCTAAAATTTTAGTCTTTTAAATGTAATTATCTATTAAAACAAGARTGAATGGCAAAATTCTGTTCATATGTAACCTTCTTAGACCATACTTTATATAAAGATCCCAACTGTGCAGATAGCTTGCATCTGTGCTTTTTCCAATCAAATGAGGTAAAGGGCAACTTGTAGAAGACTGATATTCTTTGCCAGAYCTGCTGCTAGAAACAGTCTTCTTGAAACTAGTTATTTGTAAAACAAAATGCTGAGAGTCAAGATTCTTGACTTCCAGTCCATTTTTTACAGGGAGTATTTCTACTGACTGCAGAGTCTTTTTGCTCCTTTCTGCCAGGCTGTCCTCTCTTCTGCACTTGCTTACCCAATTGCATTGCATTTCACATTTTTTCTTACCTTCATTCTTTCTCCTTGCATCCCATCCTTCCTGCCTTTATCCATTAGTCTATATTTTTTTCCCAGCTACCTCTCTTGTTCTTTACAGATGATACTGTTTCCCCAACCCTCCCCACATGTATAGATGCTAACAGGAACTGAGACCAAAGAAAAGACAGTCCCTGTCCTCAGTTTTTTGTGCAGCACATCAGCTCTGCTGGTTGGACGAGCAACTGCATATAAATTGCACCTCCCTACATCTCCCTGCAATGATAACTTACATTCAATCCAGCCAGCAGGTAAGAGCTTCTATCAGAAGGATGATATTCTTGCTAACTTTAAGCATCTGCCTGAAACAAAAATACCAGAACACTAAAATCAGTATTATTCTCTCCTTCCCCATCCTACCCTATTCCTAGGAACTGAAACTCTCAGCTGATGTTTTTTCAAAAGAAAGCCAGATACTCTGTATCAACCTACATGATTTTATTCACTCATAGCTAACAAAGTTACCTTGTAAAGGGAAGTATCAGACATTAGGAAAATACACAGATAGAGGGCCTTGATAGTACTAACAGTTGTGGTGAACCTTTTCGAATTTACGTACCCTGCAAATTCTCAAATGGTAGTATAGACCAATTTAGAAATTGCAAAAGGGATTACTGTACTGAATTTGTCAGCTTACTTTTCTCAGGCACTTTTCCTAGACCCAAGGAACATTCAAGGAAAACCTACAGGTTGGAAACTACTATTCTGTGATGTGCTGCCTTCCTTCAGTGGCTGATATTCAGCATCTGCCAAGAATCTCATTATCACTCTCTACAGACTGGTTTATGATAGTAGCTTGACAACAATCAAAAAGAAACAGAGTTTGATGTGCTCACATACAATAATGATATGCACAGAATTTAAGAAAACAAAACAAAACCACGCCCCCAGTTGTCTCCTTGGAAAAAGCTTATCTTAACTACCAAAGGGAGAAGAAAGTGCTGTGAAATATATATAGTCCCAGCTTAGAAAAGAATTTTTAAGAGATTGTAATTCTTTACAATCAGCAAGAATGCAAAGACCTATGTTAGCTTCCTTAGAAAATGATTTTGTCATAGCTACACATGGTATGAGGTAGCCAGTTCTGCTGATCTCCCAGTGACTGCCTATGACATTTCTTGACATCACACATTTATTCTGTACTACATATGAAACCCAAGTGGCTGAATCTTAGAAAATTAAAACATTATAACAGTTTGGGGCCCTCCAAAGTGTTTGACAGCTTCTTGTGGTTTTGGTTTGTTTGTTTGGGTGTTTTGGTGGTTTTTTTTTTTTTTTTTTAATATAAGAGAGTTTACTAGACCTAGTCACACTTGGGAAACAGAACAAACAATCCCCTCTCCCCACATACATAGCATGACAACCACCATCATTTCTGATTCTTTTAACCTAGTATTAAACAAACTTAAGGAGAAGCATTTTTTGTTGAAGGCATCACAGTTATGGCTAGTATCAGCATTTCTATTATAAACAGGCAAATGACTGAGCGGTATGTCAGTCTTTAAGCTGCAGCCATTCAAGAAATACATTTTCCAAACTGGTAAAATATGATTACCAAATTACAGTAACTGCCAAATATTGTGCCCCCAAATACTTTTTAACTCTCTCCTAACTAAGCTTAAGTCAGTGCTGACCAACCCTGTATTTATTAAAAACTGTTGAGTGCTAGGTATCCCATGAACTTCATGTCTCAGTTTGGAGGATATTATATAATAATGTAAACATAGTATCAATGCTACTAGCTTAGATGCATCTCTCTGTACAGAATACCTCAGTTGCATATGCTGAAAAAATCCATGCAGTAAAGTTGCAGTTTTAATCCTTTTTTTCCTAAGAAAAACAAAATATGCAAATACTTACATTACTGTAACTTTATAGCCATGCTAGACTAAAAAAAAGTCACTCGAGCCAAGAATGCATGGTCACGTTTGAACTTTTCCAGTAAACAGCAGGCAGGGCCCATGTAACAGGCTAATCTGGGAAGAAGGCAAACTAGAGGGCTAATCAACACTGCAGAAACTTTGTCAGTTCAGTTACTCTAACAACCCCTCTCTCCCCTAATGGAGATGAAACTCCTAACAGGAAAATTTTACACAAACAGTTGAACCATTTCCTTAGATAACATACATTGTACTATCAAAGGGAGGGGGGTTTTTTGTTTTGTTTTTTTTTTTGGTTTTTTGGGGTTTTTTTTTGCTGGTATAACTTGTAGCTACACAGTAACTGTTGATACAGCTTTGCTCATTAGGTGTAAAAACAAAAATGTTTCCACATTCCTAACTAACATACTGATACCAGAAAAACAGCACAGCATACAGCATGGCCAAAGATCTATTTCTTCATTTTTTCACCTTAAACAGAGTACATGAAAAGTGGTTTATACACTGTAGTTCTGTATGTCTAGTACAGGCAGACCTGTTCACAACAAAAAACTGAAAGCTCAGATAGACCTGGGGGTTGAGCACTCATCTGTTGCGATTGTATCCCAACAACCTCCCTATGACAAGGAGGTGAAGTCCAGAGAAAAAGCAGAGAGCTGTTCCATTTGTGCTCTGCCCTTATGCTAGAGTTTTTCCTGGGGAGCACTTTTACTTGCTTTATATTTCCACTGGTATGTGAAAGACAAGGGAGATTCGGACTAAGAGTGTGAAAAAATTTAACAGGGAGGATATCCCTGAATGAAAAGATTGGAGACTGTCAGAAGGACAGTATGTGTTCATACAGCAAGGAGCTACTGCAGCTGTCATGCTTCCCACCAAGCCTTCTCACCAGCATAAATCAGAAGCGAAGTGTTAGAAACAGCAGCTGTACTAATAAAATGGATTTATAGTACTGATGTAAACTAACATTTTAGTACAGTAATACCAATGTGGAAAGAGCACCTAACACCTTCATAGAAGTTCCCACTCATTGCCTAGGACATACACTAATCTGTCTAATTCTAGCTACCTACAGCTTTGGCAATTCCAGAAATTGTCCTGTATGAGTGGATAAATAGTACTGTAGAAAGCAGCAAGCAAGTAGCTCCTCAGAATAGGGACTCTACTCTCTTATTTTTCAAAATTATTGAGAAATTTGAAGACTCACTGAAAACCTTAATGATCTGAATCTGATTAATGCCAATAAGGCCATTAAGGTTTTGATTACAACAATAAAAAGGAAAAAATCTAGTATTCCATTCCAGATTTTAACTGAACTCCACCAAAAAGATGCACTCATAGGACTTGGGTCTGTCTAGCTCATGTTCCTCCCATTGCTCAACTGATTTTTTACTCAGATTAACAAACATTTTCATCATCCCATTAATATTTAAATCATCAGTGGTATGCTCATTTACAATGCAAAATATGATCTTACCAGACAAAATTCTGCCTTTAATCTGAATATACATAGACCAAAGAAAAACTGAAAAGACAGGGATTGATCCTATCATCAACAGCAACACACCTAAAGAATGCTCTCATGTATGTAGCAATATTTGAATCAGTCTGACCATTCCTCTTAAAAAGTCATAAAATTAGGAAGGAAGGTATACACAAGTACCTCAAAAACCTGGGGAGAAAAGTCAGCACATAAAAGCTAAAAGCACAATAACACCACATAATGAGATGAAGATAATTTCAATTTCAACTGCCCTGATTGTAACTATCTTAAAAAAAAAAAAATCTTAAAAGTCAGATCAGACAGAAGTAAAATTTTAGATTTACAGACTAAGTCAGATGTCAAAAATGCAACAGRTGAACTCCAGCCCAAGTGTTTATCCTTCCCTGTGACATGAAGGGAGTTTAGATGAGGTGCAAGTCTGCACTGAAGATGTGAAGTTAGGCAGTATTAATCTCAACACAGAAATCTTTTCACTGATTGCAATGGGCTTTGAATCAGGCAGTATACTTTTAAATTAGGAATCACATTATTCCTATATTAAAATACTGCAGGGCTTTGAAGCTAAATTATAAGCTACTGATAAAAATTAATAACTAAGTTAATTTTTCTCCAACTTCAGAGATAGTGCGGAAGAGAATCTAACATGAATGACCACACAGAAATATTCATGTGCAAAGCAGAAAAGAAAGAGAGCCACAAACCACAACTATCAAATAGATAGATACCTGCCAGAAATAAACTCTTTTTCACAGCACAATTTAATTAAAAATTGTATCACTTTCACCATCTCCCATGAGAACAAGACAAATTGTCCACTACTAAGTGTCMTAAGTTCAAATGTCCACCTACTCTATTTGCCTTTTATTTAGTTTGCAGAGCTGAAATATAAGTGAAATATAGGGGGAAAAAATTGCCAAGTAAATTAAAAGTCTTTCAGTCTACTAGTTAAATACATTCTTTAAACTTTTATCATGTACTCTCATAACAGAACTCTGAAAACTGTTAAAAATACTTCTGTTGTAGTTCAGCTCATAACAGATATTTGTGGCAGGTTTTGAAAACACAGTTCTGTTCAACTTCTTTATTGAAAATACTGCAACAGCAACAGCGAACAGACTATCAATTTGAGGGGAGTTAGTACTTATCTGATTAGGTTTGATGTGCTGTTTAACCTGGATAAATAAATTAATATTCATAAGCTATATGATGCAAACATACTCAAGGTGTCTCTATCAAGATCTCCATTAACTTCAGTGGGAGACTACAGAGTCAGACACATAAGGCAGTTCTAGTCCTACATCAATTTAGAGCCTGTAAAAATAACAATAGTCTCAGATGACTGCAACCATCCATAGATCTACAAACCAGACAAGATACAAGACTCTTACTCCCCACCCTCAGCACATTTGCTATCAGGACACTAACTGAAAGGGGTGTTTTGTTTTGTTTTTTTCCTTTCCGCATAACACAGCTTATTTGATGACTGGAAATACATCAGCTATAGTTGGGATGTTGTCACTATCCCCCTACAAACTTGGATAGATGAGTGCCTTGAATGAACTGGCTTTATTCAACAACTAAATTGTTAAACAGTTTAAAAAAAGAAGAAGCAATAATAATCTGGATAAACTGTGTTATATGCTGTTTCTAATGAGCAATGGAAAGCATACTTAATGATAGCAGGACCAGGCCCCTGGGGGAGGGGGAAGGAAACTCTCTATAACTATTGCTGGCCAAATATCTTCCAYCAAGTTTTTCAACAACAATAAAGTTTCTTTGTGAAATTTACACTCGCAGAAGTCTATGCTTTAACATTTTTGAGGTTTTATTCAGTTTAAGTTTTCTTAAGAAAAAATATTTTGACCAGTTTAGTCCATGAGACTGCTTCAGTTACTACATGTCAACTTACAACAAATAAGATGCAGATATGGACTGTGATTGGACTGATTCTTTGATTCAGAAAAAAATATGCTCAACCCCAGAGCAGGGCTCAGCCCTCTCTTTCTGAAGGGACTTCCCTGACTCTTGCCAAAGAAAACCTCCCTACTCCACATTAATGACTTAGAGGTAATAACTTTTGTAAATCATGAAGGACCAACAATTACTTCACGTTTTGCAGTATCTGTTGTCACATTTGTCTGTGCGGTTTTATAAAAACACATGAATTCTATAGCACATATTAGTTTTCAACAAAATAAGGCCTAACTATGGCAGTCTTCCCTCCTCCCTCCACCACAACTGACTCTGCTAGTGTGCAAAGTTGCAGAATTAATTGTTATGGAAAACTGCTATACCCCCCCCCCCCAAAAAAAAGCCATATTAAAAGTATCTAGTTTAAATAACTTGTATACCTAAACAGACAAAAAACAAAAACAAACTTTCCAATTTTGTACACTAAATCAACCACTTTCACAGCTAACTCATACCTCAAATCTGACAGTTCAATGATAATATATCTAGGACAATTTCACATAGATTAACCTTTCAAAACCCAACATTAAAATGATAATACTCCACAGCTTCCACCTTGTCAGACTACTGAAAGAACAGCTTATTACAAGTGAAATCTGGAGAAAAGCCAGTGAAACCTGGATGAAGACAGCAGTTTCCAAACTTTGTTTCTGTGTGCCCTGAGGGACACAGGTCACCATATTCCCATCCCCTCCCATTCTGTACGAAAAACTACTGATTTATCCCCATCTCCCACATCATCCTAGAGGCCTCAGGTGGCTCCACAGCAGAGCAGAGGGATGCACCTGTGGCTGCCACTTCTCTGGAAAGCAGCTTGAGGGCACCCCTCCGTCCACGGGAGCTCATCCAGCGCTGGCACTGCCAGTGCCTCCTTTCCCGTTGCTGACCTTTCACACCTCTTCTCCCCCGTTTCCAGAAATGCTGCTCTAGGAGACAGCCACCAGCCACGGGGAACCG
>NW_020447397.1:1644553-1660027 GCF_003343035.1 Apteryx rowi | reverse complement strand
CCCATTGTGGCGCGAGGCGGCGCCGAGCGGCCGTTGAGGGGCGGGGCCGGGGCCTGCGCTGCCGGCGGCCGAGCGCTGTGTGGGTCCTCGCCGCCGCGGGGAGGCTGCGGCGCTGACCTGTGCGGAGCTGGGGGACTAGAGAGACTGGAGCCTTTTTTTCTTTTCTTTTCTTTTTTTTTCTTTTTTTTCCCCCTCCTTGCCGTCCAGCAGCACCGTAGGTGTCGCGGGGAGCTTTCCGGCGCGGTGCATCTCCATGCTTCCCGTCCCGGGTCGGCGGTTTGCAGGCAGCCCCCGCTCCTGGTGCTCTCGGGCCCGGGAAGCTGGAGACGCTGACCTCGTGGGCACGGTGGCGCTGGTGCTGTGTGCCAGTAAACTGAAAAGACCGCGAAAGCTTTACTGGGAGATCTAGGATCCTTCTAAGGTGTTTAAAGATCAATCAAGAACCATTACGCTTCGGCTTAGCAGAGCTAAGCAGCAGTGTCCTGTCAGTATTGCTAGTTTCCCATGAGCAACCTACTGCTAGTCCTTGCTCTCTACTTCACTTTCTAATCATTCATAATAAGTCTTCAACCTTTTTTTCTTCTTTTATGATATGATGTCATATTCCTTTTTAGTATCTCATTTGACTTGGGCTTACCATTTTTCACTTTATGGTCTCAGCAATAAACATCTGTTTTCAGAAAGGATACAGTGTAGTGTGATTTTTCATATGCAGTTARGCATATTATGTAATTACAAAAGCTGTGATAAAGCTGAAGCAAGGTAACCCATCAAGGCTACACTGCCAATCATATAATAGTAGGACTGTTCACATAAAAAACACAAGAAATATTTTACACAGCCGTTGTATCAGTCAACCATAAAATATGGCCATGCCACTGTTAATCACATAATTTTTATTGGCCAGTGGTAAAATTCTTTAACATAGGCATACCTGTAACATACTGTCTATATAAAAGAGACACTAAGTGGTTTCCTTACTCTTTCCCTCCTCTGTATAATTTTCTTAAAATTCTTAATGACTTCAGTTCAAAGCATTTAAATATATTTTAAACATACGCAAAAACTTAGTGTTGTGCACACATACAGACACCATATCATTTTGTGAAAAGGTTGATTTAGGTCTCTGATGATGGGTAACAGCTTCTCAACTGCCACAAAGGCTGTTGTTTAGACAAGGGTGGAACTGTAAGCTACGCAGACTTAGGGTGATAATAGCCAGAAAGAATGCCTTTCTGGCTTGAAGTTCCCTCACCTCAATGGTCTGTTCTGCCTGACGAGTTTTCCTGTCCAAGTACAAACCAGACTCAACACTGATGAATAAATGATGTGTGGCATGCACAGAATAATCTAAAAGATATAAAAATATCTAGGAAGCTTTCCGTAAGATCATGAAGTATACCTGTATGGAACATCCTGTAGTATTAAATAACAATGAACATATTTTCTGTTGCTGCTGACAGAGCAAGTATTCTCCTTTGGAGGGAAGCAGAGGATTTTAGCATATTGTTTGTAGAAACATAATTATCCAGACACTAATTGGGAGAGGAGGGGATGGACCTGAACAGAGTTGGAACATGATTTTTTTTCTTATTAATTGCAATAATTGTAAGAAAATAATTGTCTGTATGTTAAATTATGTTTCCTTCTTTGCCCTTACACCCCTGACTCAAATGAGTTCTGATTTCTTGTGAATATGAAGGAATGTATTTGGTCAGCCCAGTTATTGGTTTTAATACTGGGGCATTCTTTCATTCTCAACAAGTAGAAATACTTGTTTCTCCTATGACTAAACATATTAGCCTATATGAAATACACCTTTACTCTCCTTCCCAAAAAGCCACGCTCTTACCATGTAAAAGAAACAAGCAGTTTTGTACCTTACCTAAAATTTCACTTACTGTTAAACTTTGAAAAAACAAAACTTTTCATAAATCCACGGCTTTTGATTCCCTTATCCTGCTTTCACCTTCTTTTTCTTTTCTGCTTATAGGTCATGTGCATTGTTCTGGGCATAATGTGTCCAGTTTTTTGTTGACTTCTCATGCTGCTTTATAGACATGTACAGACCTACATTACTTCATATTTTCACTTTTTCTGCCCAAAGCTCTATTTGTTCTTCTTAAGTTTATTACCACCTGTTGATCTTAATATCCATATATTCATCCATTCGTTCATCTGCAACTGTCCTAATGTGTTTCCCTGGCCATTTTTTCTCAAAAGTTAGGAATTCTTACTTCCAAGCCTACCCTCAAACTCTTGAGAAAAGTTTGTAGCTCCTACATTGTTCTTCTACAATGATCTTCTAACAGCTGCCGCAAGGAAGTGCTCTGAGGATGTCCGACTGCTGTAGCCCTGATTTAGGCTGGCTTACTTTGGTGCAGAATTTCACTTTTTTTTATCCTAAGTTGCTCTGACATCCAGGAATGAAGGGAACAGGGCCTGTCACCCCATAGGGTTCTAGATTTGATAGACAAGCATAAGCATTCTGGCATGCAGGGTCCTTAAAAAATACTGTTGTAGCTGATCTCAGTAAATAAATAAATAAATAGCTGTTGGGTGGAAAGATTAGCCTCTCCTTTTCTGATAGTCCAGTAGTTAAAGGGCTTTCCAATACCTCAAATGATTTTTTTTTTTTTTTTTTTTTTTTTTGCCCGGGAAGATTCAAATATATACCTAGTATTCCCAGGAGAGGGCTGTAACCATCAGGAAAGCTTAACTGTTTAATGTTGGGCTTTGGATTCAGCTGGATGGACATCTAACGTTTATGTATGAAGTAGCTAGAGACACTGAAAATTGAGATAAAAARTATCTAAATTGTCTTTTACTGGGTCCTACCCTTTCTTGTCTCTCCCATCCACATAGGTGAAAGTGACTGAAATCATAAGGGAGTTTTATTTTTACTAACTGAACAGACAAGTGAATTGATTAATTTAGTAGCCAAAATACTTCGGTCTTCCCTTTAAAAATAATGATTTTTTATTTATTGATTAGTAGTTTTTAGTACTTATTAATCTTTCTTCCCTTCCCTTAGCTATTTATTTTGCTGTATCTATGTCCCTCCCCATTCCTTTTCAGAACTCTCTATTCCTGGCTCTGCTTTGCTGTTTAAGCCTTTGTGAATCACATTATCTCTCATGAAATAGAAATACTTGCCTACATGTAAGGTATCATTTATATAGTAGCTTGGGATTAAGAGGTGTTACTAAAGCGGTACATACAGATATTAGAGGAAGATGCCTGTTAAGACAGATCTACTGTTACATCTGTACATCTACTGTTAAGTTTTACATGAAAGTCATTTGCTTTTCAGAGTGTAAAAAATGGATTTGGCCAACCATGGACTTATTCTGCTGCAGCAGCTAAATGCTCAGAGAGAGTTTGGTTTCCTATGTGACTGCACAGTTGCTATTGGTGATGTCTACTTCAAGGCACACAAATCTGTCCTTGCTTCTTTCTCCAACTACTTTAAGATGTTGTTTGTTCATCAAACCAGGTAACTATAAAAAGGTTAACTGTTAAAATGTTGCTCAGTTAGCTAAGGTAAGAAGGTCTAGCAACATTTTGAAACCTTCTGAAATGTTCTCTTTGCTTTTTGCTGTGACATATAATGAATCTGGAGTCTGTTCCTACTGCAAACTGGAAACTCAATAAAAAAGTGTTAAAGTTGAACTGTGATTCATTAACAATAATGTTATAATTTAGCAAATGTTCTTTATCTTTCAAAAGCATAGAATGCCTAGAATTGAATATTTAAGGGATCCTGTCTTTTCACTGTTGCACTTTTTTTTTCCTCCACTCACTATCCTCTGCCCAGTCTTGACACTATTCCTGACATTCCCATAACATTATATATAACCCAATAAGTATTTGCTAAGAGTTTTGGAGAAATAAACATGTAAAAGATGGTAATCTGTTTTGTTTTGTTTTTTTAAGTTTGCCAAAGTAGGTTAAATAAAGAAATATTATATAGTGGTGGAAAATAAGGGAATGTTTGGTTTGGTTTGGTTTGGGTTTTTTTTTGCAGACAGCCTAACATAGTGGGCATGGAAAAGATAAAGCAAATGACTGTTTTGAAGATTTTCATATTCTTTTTTTTCTCCAATTATTTGAATTTGCTCAAAAAGTTTATATTAAGTGAGCAAATGCTAAGAGTTCTTAGCCAAAAGCAAAAGTCAAGGTCAAAGGCACATTTGCACTTCTGAGATAGGTCTGCAGGCAGATCTGTAAGTTTGGATGCTCTGTCAAGAGCATTATAATCATCTCTGGAGGACAGCATTGCAAAAGTTTGCATTTGAATAATATATCTTGGGTTCAAAAGCAGTCAGAGGGATAGCTCAAGAAGGATGCACCTYCATTAAGAAATGAATGAATTGACTATAATTTCCTCCTCAGCTTAGTAGCCTACTGTGGTTAGAGCATTTAGACGGCAGTGTGGGGTCATGTCTGTTTCTACATTTCTCTCTTTTATTTAATGTTTGTTTAATGTAAGAGCTACAAATAACTCTGAGAAAACAGTTAGAATGCCAGGTTCTCTCACATCAGCTAAATGCCCTAAACAAGATGTTCCTGATTTTCTTTCCTGTTCCATGAATCTTGCCTTTCTTTCTACACAAAGATCAGGCTTCAGTGGAGGAGTGATGGGTGTTTCAATCCAGAGTATCCTAAAGCTTGATGGATAGGGCATGCTCCCAACAGGAGGATGGTGTGTGTTTGAATTCTCTTAGGCTGAAGGGGGCATTACAACCCAAGTGTCTCACTTAGTTGAGTGCTCTAACCAAGAGGCTGTTACGCTGACTGAGCATACAGCTGGTGCCACCTTTCCTTCCTCCCTGTTCAAGGAAGGAAACTACTCTTCTGCTTTATGACGAGTCTGGCCTTCGTGCATTAGATGTGCTCAGACTATACCTGTTGTATCAGATCCTTAGGGAATTCACATGCTTTCCAGTGTGGTTTCTGGATCGTAATACAATTTAGACAAGGGATACCAAACATTTGCAAAACTGTAACTGTAAACACTAGCGAGACATAGAAGCCAAAGAGGCAAGTGCCAAATTAATTTTAGGTGTTTTCAGGGCTAAGAGCTGGGAAAAATTTAGTGGATTGTGAATTTAGACTCACTAGAAGGTTTTAATTTAGCTTACAGATGTGTTTAAATCCAACAAAAAAAAGGCAAAATATTGTCACAATTTACAAAATATATTAATATATGACAACAATTCTATAACATAACAGCAATTCAAAAAGTTACAGATTGCAATGGGACAGCTTTATCTTTCAAGACAGTTACTTTCTTCCGGAAAACAAAATGTCATCTTTAAAGTAGCCAATAAGATTAGCTCTTTTATGTCAGAGCATTTCTCTACTGATGAACTATACCCTCTCTTTTTAAGTAACACTAACCATTGCTGGAATTGACGCTTAGTAGAAACTTCAGAGTGCAATATATATGTGATAATGGTTTTCCCATCATTACTGAGAATGACAAATACCACTTCATATCCCCATTAAGAATGTGTTAACATATTACAGACTGATCAGCAAATGCTAGTATCCTGTTCCCACTAGTAGAGTGGGGATATTTCATTAAGCAAACATATTTATTACAGATTCTGTCTTCTGAATTTAAGTGATGTGTCTGATTTTTATTAATGCTTTAATAACCTAGATCTGTTTAAAAAAAATTTTCTCATCTCTTATTGATAATTTTGTTTCACATTTCAGTGAATGTGTCCGTTTGAAAGCAACTGACATACAGCCAGATATCTTCAGTTATCTCTTGCATTTGATGTACACTGGGAAGATGGCACCGCAACTCATTGACCCAGTTCGACTAGAACAGGGAATAAAGTTTCTGCATGCATATCCACTAATTCAAGAGGCCAGCCTTGCAAGTCAGGGAACTTTTTCCCACCCGGATCAAGTTTTTCCATTAGCATCTTCATTATATGGCATTCAGATTGCAGATCACCAGATAAGACATCCCACTAAGGTTACGTCAGCAAATGACAAACTCGGGCGAGAACCAAGGCCACAGACTTCACGGATGAACCAGGAACAGGTTTCTGAGGGCTCACAGCTCTCGCAGCTAGCTACAACTCTGCCACAAGTGACACGGACAAATATGACCACTTCTGACCCATTGCCATCATCTTTATCTCCAGAATTGGTATCTGCTGCTGGCAATAATTCTCCCACAGGAGAAGAAGCCAACATGGAAGCATCTTCTTCAGATGAACAGCCTGCTTCACTCACAATAGCACACGTTAAGCCAAGCATTATGAAAAGGAATGGAAGCTTCCCAAAGTACTATGCCTGCCACCTCTGTGGCCGCCGGTTCAATTTGCGAAGTAGTTTGCGTGAGCACCTCCAGATCCACACAGGAGTTCCCTTCACCTCTTCCCAGCAGGGAGAAAGTAACATTTCTTTGTCTCTCTGTAACAACACAGCTGAAAAAGATGCCATGGAAGTGCCTGAAGCTGGAATGATTAGTGACAGCGAGCTGCAGCAGATCTCAGACTCCCCAATAATTGATGGGCAGCAGCAATCAGAGACACCACCCCCCTCAGATATTGCAGACATAGACAACTTGGAGCAGGCAGATCAAGAGAGGGAAGTAAAAAGACGGAAATATGAATGTTCCATTTGTGGTCGCAAATTTATTCAGAAAAGCCACTGGAGGGAGCACATGTACATACACACTGGCAAACCTTTCAAGTGCAGCACTTGCGACAAAAGCTTTTGTAGGGCTAACCAGGCTGCCAGACATGTGTGCCTAAACCAGAGCATGGACACGTACACGATGGTGGACAAACAGACTCTGGAGCTCTGTACTTTTGAGGAAGGCAGTCAAATGGACAACATGCTAGTACAGACCAACAAGCCCTACAAATGTAACTTGTGTGACAAAACGTTTTCAACTCCCAATGAAGTAGTTAAACATTCGTGCCAAAATCAAAACTCTGTCTTTACACTAGAAGAAGATCGCTCCATTCTGCTAGGTAGTGGGGACACAGAAGCCACAGAGACTGATAATTCAGTGTTAGCCTCCATCAAAAAGGAGCAGGAAGCAGTGTTGTTAGACTGAATGTGAAACCTATATCAATTTTTTAAAGTTTCTTTATTCATTTTTATTAAATCAATTTTTTCCTCCCCTCTTTTACCTCACTTTCCCCCTGCCATCTTTTCCACCATCTTCCTTCCCACCCTTTGTCTTCAGCAACCAGAACTGTACTGGCACATTAGGAAATTGGACTTTGCCTCTCCCACCAAAACAAACAAAAAGCTCTTGCATCAAACCACAACATAATTGATTTTAATACAAAGGAACGTGTGAAAAATAATTCAGCTAACTATGTTGATAGTATTAGTTAATCTAAATTTAATAGATTTTAAACAAAGTTTAGGTTACTTAAAAGCATATTTAGATACAATGATGAGTGTAATGAGAAACAGAATATGAATTTGATGAGCAAAGAATATATATATATATATATTAGTTTCCCTGGTAAAAGGCATTTTGAGAAGATCTGGCAAATCAAACTCCACATGCAAGTTAATTAAGATTATAACTTAAAAAAAACCCCAAACCTCAGAATTTTTCTCAATGAATCCAAAAAACTATTCATTGAGTACAAAAGAGCTGAGGGTGTTGGTGGTTTTTTTGCCTTATGTTTTCCTTCAAGTATGCTTTGGGTATCTGTTTCAGGTAGCATCATTGATTCAAGCAAAGTAGTTACTTAGTCAAATTTTGACTCAAGTAGCTGTAATAATAATGTGATGGCAATCTTTATATATATATAAAAATACTGTATATGTATAAAGATTTATATATATATAGAAAGTGTGTGTATATTTGGTACAGGTAAATAAATGCACACATCCTTTTTAAGCAACTGGCCATCTGCTTTCAGATTCAGCCCAGAAAGTCTTTTAGTTGTTTGACAGAACTAGTCATTGCACCAATTATTTTTAACCAAATTTAAAACGTCCTGAGCTGTGTGCATTTTTATTGGCCTGTTGGAAAGAAGCTGATATGATAAGTGTTGTCACCCAAGATACAAAGGGAACTAGAGAAGTGACATACTGGTGAGCCCTGTAACATCACTGGTGCAGCACACGCATGTGGTGGTAGCATAGTTTTGAGTCATTCTGGATGAAAGGAGAGAGAAGAAACTTTATTGCCTTACTCAGGCAAGGAATGCCCATGATTTCATTTGGTCTAATTGCATGAGTTAAGATGAAGAAAAAGTAGTGCAGAGACCTGCTAGCAAGAGGGGATCATGGTTGTTTTAAAGTGAATCTGTAGTCCTGAACTGGCAAATTTTGCTCTTTGAGAGACCCATTATTTTCAAAGCCAAGACAAAGTCTGCAAAAACTGAAAGGATGAATTCTGTAGTTTTAGTTACTGCTGATGATAGCACTGCATCTTTGTGTTTAAAATCAAGTTGTTGATTCTTGCTGTTTTATATAAATACCCGGGATTTTTGCCAGTAGCCTAAAACTCTAAACTGACAGCAGCAATGAAGCCCACSGAACAATTCCTGGGCCAACAGGAGGCTGAAGCAGACAGAATAAGCGCCCCATCATAAATGGAGATAGTGTATGTTTTGGGGGGAGGGGTGGGAGAGGGCAAGTCACAAACCACAGCTCTACTCTGTGTATACGTTTAAACTGAATATCATCTTTTTGTGTATAGTTAAGTTCTCAGATTTGTAAGTTTTTATACATCATTTCATTGAATAAAAACTGAATTAAATGGGATGTGATTTACTGAGTTGAAGATGAAAGATTATTGGATTTTGATCCTTCTAAGGGAACTCTAACTGAATCCATTTAAAAACCAAGCAGTATTCTGTGTATCAGAGTAAAACCTCCGTCACATATGAACAAATAGCTTACTAAAGCCTAAAACAGTGGATTTAGCACAAAGGGTCCCTACATATTTCTCAAGTTTATTGTAAGATAATAATTATTGTAAAGTTTACTATAAGTGCTATTGAGTTGATTATCTGTATTGTATTAGAGTAATAGATTTAAAATCAGTTGATTTTACTTTGAAGTATAAAATGTTTTGAGGTAAAAAAAAAAAAATCTTACTGAATTATTTTAGTGTTGCCCACTTTAAACCTTTTTTAGGATCTTCATCTACCAATGTAATTTCTCTAAATATGTTCTTATTTCATCTCACTAAGTCTGAAATGCACTCAGAGCAGGGGGGAAAAGAATCATTCCTTATTCAGGGTATGGTCAGGGTTTTGAAGTTGCTGTGGTTTAGGGGATAGACATAAGTTCATTTCTAAAATGACTGCAGCTGCTAAAGGTGCTGCCACCTCAGCTATTAGTTACTGTTTAGTCAGATGATCTCTTAAGAACTCCAGGTGTGCTCCTATGCTCCTAGCTTAACCAGGTGGCTGGTTATATCAGAAGTGTATGTGTGGCCACGCTGGTTTTTGTTAGACAGTCAGCAGCCCCTGGCTTTTATCTCATTGCTGCTCTCACCTCTCCTTCTCCGCTGTTTGGAGAATGTTTGCTCAGCTGCATGTTGAGTGGGCTCAGTGAACTGATGCCACTGAAAAATCACCAGTCTAAAAAAAAAATGCTGTTTTTCAGTCAAATCGATTGCCTATTTTAGCTCTGCAGAGGGTTACACATGACTCATGGGTTGTGCAAGGGCAGGAATGAGCAGGCAGGAGGATCACTGAAGCCAGTGTTGTTGCTGAAGACATCCACGGCAAAGAGGGGGGAAGCGGTAAGTCCCACTCAGGCAGGTCCCTCCTCTGGTGGGCCGTGGCGCCTGCAAACTTGTGTGCTGGCACAAAAAGAAGGTGCTGTGTAGGGCAGGAAACAAGCAGCCAGGAGCAGAGGTGGGTTATGGCAGCACTGCTGCTGCAAGAAATGTGAAATTGCAGGCTCAACAGAGGTACCCGCACCTGTTAACTTTCATTCTTAAGAAATAACACTGTCCAGAAAAGAAATATAATTTCACAATGAAGAGATTATTTTGATATATGTTCAGCTATTATAATAGTTTATTTTAAATACACTTTATTGTCTGATATTCCATAGTGATGTTTAAGTCATTGGCTCTTACCGCTTGGGAAGTTTTGTTCCTCCACAATGAATTAGGAACATTCCAGAAAGCAGGATCGCTATATTTTGGTAAAAATTAGTTTTCAGGTTATTACAGCTGCACCAAGAATTTGGGTACTATATCCTTATAGTACAGCTATAGTTTTATTCAAGCTTCTTTGTTAAATCCTATCTGAATTAGTATTACAGTCAGAGAAAACTTCAAATTTTATCTTTAAGCTTCTAACCCAGAAGGTTATGACTGAATTATTCATTCAGTCTGCTCACCTGGTGAAGTTGAGAATGTTCTATAAAATTAAAAGAATACAGGTGTGCAGGAACTGTTGAATAATCTGAGGTAAATATGCCATCATTCAAGTCTGGAATTTATCCCCAGTATGTTTCCAAAGGAAATACATTAACTTCAAAGTTAATTTCCTTGGCATGTCACTTAGTAAGATACCTCTGCCTTGACCTCAGAAGTCCTAAGCACCTACAAACCTGGGTGTGTTTGGTCAATAGAAAGAACAGATGATTATCATTTCTGAAAGCTAAGGTAGCAGTCCACTACAAAAGAAAAAGTATTTTTTTTGTCAACTTTATATTAAATATCTTTTTGGTCATTGGTCTGATAATCATTCTGCTTCTTCACAGGGAGAATTTATTAGAAAATGTTAGTGTTGCAAATATTGAATATTTTAAGCTGTGTTCATGTTTACACTGTAGGGTCTTAAGTTACTGTCTTGATTTTTTAGAAAATCTGCTTTCCAGCTCTTCAGCTCCAAATCACATAAAATAATAGGTTCAGTCACAAAAAGTAGATTTCTTTGTATTAGCTTTAAATAACTTCTTTGACATTACAAAATCTTTTAAAATTAATTAAAGCAGTATGAAACACAGCTAAACAAGTGCAGGTGCTAGGATGTCCTGTGGCATCACAATTGCAATGTTTTTCCCAATCTGCCTAACAGCAGGATGTTACCTTTTTAGGTATTTCTGCTTTTTCGGAGAGTAATATCTTTTAGTTATCTTCAACACAAACTATTGAAGACCAACATTATCCATTATTAATTCAGCTAAAGTATGTGTATGTGATTGTTTTTGCATGTCTTTTAATCTTCAAAAAGCAAATTCAACTAAAGAGGAACTCATTTTGAAGTGAGCTGGAGTTGTCATCTACTCTGTTATTTATTGCTTCATTAAAGGCAACAATGTTTCCATAGAGCAAGATACTTCATAGCTATGAATGGTTAGGGGTATTCAGGCTACTTAAAGAAACCGAATTCTATTTAACATGCCTATTTCAACACTGTGTTGATAAAGGCTGTCTGTTTAAAAAAAAAAAAAAAAAAAAAAGCTTCGTCCTACCCTTAGGCAGTATGATTCCATTGTAGTTTTGTTCATTAATGTTTGATTGTAAACATGCCTGTTGTTGTCCCTGGATCATGGAATCCCAGTCATACCAAGACCAGAACAAAATACAGACAGAAAAGAGTCTTTTGCAGCCTGCCTCATTAATGTGTTCTTGCCAGATGATCTATGATCATTTCTAGAAGTGAGAGAAACTCACTGTCCTTAAATATGGGCTTCTGTCAAATCTGCTATTAAAAAGAACATATCTTTATGGAACTTAGCCAAAACCACCGAACTCCCTTCCTTGGTAGTATAGACTTGCTGCCATGCAAGGTGAAAAATGTTCTCTCTCAGTTCCTCAAGAATTTCAATCAAGTACCTGTAGAAGCATTATCTTAATGGCTTCTTTMTTTCCCTTTTTATGCCACTCCTCAGATAACTCTAGTCATTTCCCTATTTGCTGTACTAGAAAATAAAATACAAAAGTGTCAATGTTCCAGTTTAGTATAACCTCGAGAGATAACACACTTTATTACTCCTTGGTGTAGTAGTTTTTCTTATTAGCTGAAGCATTCTTCCTAGATCATGCTGGGTTTCCACAGAACTTGCACTGTTCCTAATTTGTGGATTTGTACTGATCACAAACACTCYGTGCCCCCAATTTGCCACCAGAGGTAGCAGAGAGGGAGGTAGTACCAAAAAGGTCCACTTGGGAAGACCTGCTCTCTGTCTCCCCTTTTATGGTGGGGAACTTCTGTGTTTGCAACATAAATTCCTGACATTTAGTCTTACAGTCTTGATAGAATCAACCAACTGCTTTCAAGTGCTCTAGGCTAGGATTGCTCAGTTTTTACTTGTGGGTTATTTATGGTCCATAAGAAAAAATAAAGTGTTCGCAAACTTCTCACAAGCAAAAATAAAGCCCACACAGTCATATGTTTTTATGCAATTACTAGAAAGAAATCAGTCCTGCTAGTGAGTGTAGTCAGGACACTGTTCTGGGCTGCTGTCACAGCCCTCAGGAAAGCACATTAGCTTGTTTGCATAGACAACTATGAAACAATGATTAAGAGAAATTCTGTATCATTGTGCAATTTCAACAGTTAAGGAGCATTCCTATAAGCTATCTAGAAGGGAAAGTCACAGGATAGACTGGCATGAGTCTCAGTAAATGTGATTACTCCTTTCCAAAAAAGGCAGGAAAGGTATGACATGAAGAACGTTTTGTTGGTCTTTTTACTTGAAGTCTCACGTGCAGTGATTATTAAGATTATTAAATAGTATTTTTTTTTTTTTAAAAAAGATACTAAAGTCCTAGTAGAGGACTGAAATTGGGCAGGATGGTCTCCAGTAGGAGTTTCCTTGCACAAACCTGGTGTAGTCTTTGGAAAAAGCGTTAGTTCTAAAGCTTTGCCGTTTCTGTTGGACCTAGGTTTAATTCTGAGGCAAAAGAGAGGGAACCTAAAATACATTGCCTACTTGGGAAAATTGACCAGCAAAGCTCTTACAGATGACATCCATGAAAACAATTCACACACAAAACACCCTGTAAAAACTTTTTGGTGAAACTGCACTAAAAAAAGAGTAGTTTGGACTCTTTCCTATTAAGACATGCTTTCTAAGAGTAGGAATATCTACAAAAAAAGTTATTATAGAGCAGCTTAATAACTGAAGCTTATGTCCAAATTTCTTTTTTTGGATAAATTCCTTATACAAAAACCAGCCCCTAGGTATTGGCATAGACTTTTGACTCCCTTACTTACTAGTTTTAAGGTCTTAAATGACAGTAGTCTTGCTGATAAATAATTAACATACTCATATACACTATTTTTAAATCTTATCCAAATTGGGATTTTAAAACACTGTAAATTACTGAAAAAGGGATAGAAAGAAAAGGAAATGTATTTTCCCTATACTTTGTTGTCCTTTACAGTGAAAAGATTCTGCATCAGCCAATCCTTCAGCAGTCAGGACACGACCTTCTGTTTCCGTGCCAGCGAGCTCCTGTCCCCGTCCTCCTCAGCATCTTGGTGAACACGCTTGAGCATATGGACAGTCCTGTGGGAAGGATGTGCATGGCTATCAGGTTATACATTTTTATAGCTATATATACACACAGGCACACACACACACACTCACACATATTCCCATATGGAAACAGACGTTCTGCAGGGCGAGAGGCAGAGCCCTTCCCCTCTTTGAAGGGCTGCACTAAGGGTGGCTAAAGCCACCACTTGCAACTGGAACTGCTGAATGAGGGCACCTGGTTTCCTAAATGCCAAGATGTGTCACGATGCTCCTTGAAAATGGTTTGATGAGCACGTGCTGAGCCTGATTCAGGAGAGCAGGACAGGAAGGGGGTGTGAACCTCCAGCAGGTCATTTGTGTCCCCCAGGCTCTTGGTTGGCATTGCTCCCAGGAGAAAGAGCAGTGAGTTGAAGAGCTGGTGGTGGAGAAGCTGTATGGGGCGGAAATGCTGCTGCTTCCCCTGCACAACCCAACAAAGGCAGAAGGCTGAGGGGAAGCAAGTCCAGCCCCGGCTGTCTCCAGGTTTGTCGAGAGCTGCTGGGATTACACTCAGCATACTTTTTGGAGTCACAGACTGCACAGAGTAACATTCCAGAGTCACAAACTGCACAGCATCCTTCCCCAACTGTGGGTGGGTGAGAGAGGGAATTTTCATGGAAGGAAAAGCACTTTATTCAGGCTGCCAACACCCTGGGGCAACTCTTGCTTCTTCTCTGGCTGGCCTTCAGGAAAGCAGGAGGTGCGCAAGGTTGAGGTGTTTCTGTGCTGCCAGGCTCTGCAGTCCCAGGGCCAGACCGGTCAAGAGTGTTTGGAGGTGCTGAAAGCGGTTGCCCAATAGAGACGCCCCTCTAGGGGCACATCACAGGGAGTCTGGGCTGGGTGCAGGGGGACAAAAAATACAGCACACCTGGTATGTGGAAACACTACTCTTTTCTCTCCACAGGTAAGTGAGGGGGTAGGGGGCTTTCATTCCACACAGCTAGTATTTCAGATGTGCCTTTCAGGTTCCTGACCCAAAATTGTCAGTCACCTTAAAGACTGTAGGGCATGAAACTAATAAGGGACACTGCCTACCTGCAGGCACAGTAATAACGGGATCCCACACCAAGAGCAATCCCCTGCTGTTTAGAAGTGGGTATTACATAGAGAACTTGACTTTGCAAGATAAAGGAGATAGGAAAAGCACATGTTCTTGCTCAGAAAGGAGCAGAGAGTTTCTGGGAGAAGCTTTTAGAAGGTCCAATGGACGCAAGCCCAGGTCTCATATTATCAAGAGAATCATTGGCAAGATCTTTCTTGCAGGTGAAGGAGGAAGCAAAAGAAACCCAGACTGACTTTCCAATTCCACGCTGTGTTTGTGGATTGAAAGGAAAATCACTCGAGATCTTTTCAAACAGAACCAAGGGGAGATTCACCTAAGAAACAGCTACAGAACACCACAGTGCCATTTCCACAAAGGAGCTTTCTAAAACACATCACAGTTTGCATTTCTTCGAGGATCAAATTATTTGTCAAGAAACAGTCACGGAAAAGAAGACACCACTAAAACATTTCCTGCTGGGACAGGAGAAAATCCTGGCACACAAGCAGCTTTTGCCTACAGCTGGCCCTACAACCTGCACAGCTCCGCTTCTGTAGTTGGGCGAGCCCCAGCTTACCCAGAAACTGTGTTCCCCAAGGGCCATTAGCCTCCCTGGGGACCCCTGTGAATAAATGCGGTAGCAGGTGATGCAGTGATAACTGCTGCTCCCTATCATGGCCCTAGAGAAATGGGGGGTGGGGAGGGAAGCAGGTACTTGAAGAGAAAAAAAACAGCTGGTGACCACTGGGTGGGACACATTATGCCCTCTGGGTCCAGCATTGTTCAACTTCTTCATCAGTGACCTGGATGAAGGGACAGAGTGCACCCTCAGCAAGTTTGCTGATGATACAAAACAGGGAGGAGTGGCGGATATGCCAGAGGGCTGTGCTGCCATTCAGAGAGACCTGGCCAGGCTGGAGAGGTGGGCAGAGAGGAACCTC
>NW_020447397.1:1587567-1643093 GCF_003343035.1 Apteryx rowi | reverse complement strand
GGGGCGCGGTGTCAGCTGCGCTGCCGGCAGAGGCCGTTGGGCCTTACCGGGCCGCGGCGGTTTCTCCCGGCGGCCGGCGTCGGGGCGGGCGGCCGGGGCGGGCAGGCGGCTCTGTTGGCCCTGGGCGCCGGGCGATGCGGGGGCGGTGGTGGACGGGCCCTGGGTTCATTCTGGTGCCCCCCGAGCGCTGCCGGGGGGCGAGATCAGCCCGGCTGGGGCTGGTCGGGCCCATCGGGTGGCGGTAAAACGGCCCCAAATGTGCTCGATTGCTTTTGGCGCGGGGCGTCGGTTTGTGGTGAACGACGTGCGTCCATGTCAGCGGCGGGGCTGAGCTGGAAAGCAGAAGCCACAGCCGGGCTTTCGGGGAGCTCCGGTCAGAGCTGGCTGCCGGGACCCGGGCCGAGCGCGCCGTGCTGGTGGGCGCACAGCACCTGCACCGCCGGCTGCCCTCTAGCCCACACTGCGGTGCCGCTTCCCGGCGCGGCGTGCGAGCTGAAGGAATGAGGCGACGTAACCACCAGGTGTCACTGTCCTGCTTTCCCTTTCCTGGAAGAAAAGCTTTTCAGGAGAACGGAAAAGGTGCCTAGCTGAACTGGCAGTAGTTTCTTGACCTGCTCTGCGGGATCCTTAGGCTGCAAAGTGTTGCCGGGGTATCATACAGATCTGCTGGATCCCGTGTTGCTGGCTGACGTCCCAATGTCCCGAAAGGCAGCCTAAAACACTTGAGATGCGCTCCTGATTTTGCTTTCCCATACAAGCAAGGAATTTAGATACCATAAAGACATGATATGATAGGAGGCAGAAGAGTGCGGTGGGCCCTTGGTATGCCATGTGTAGTGAGCTAAACTCCCTGCCATGACCAAGAATGAAAATGTGTCTTTGGATGCTATGAAGAGTTTTCATTAAGAAAAACCAGGAGAACTGTAAAATGAGTTAAGGGACACTGATGTAGTCCTAGCTCTTTTTTTTTTCTGTGTGGGTAGTGATGTAAAGTCTTGATTACTTTGGGGAGAGTAAGCCAATGAAATACCCATGCCCTTGGATTCTGAAATCTTTGGTTTGGAGGGGATGTTTCAGGAGAAGTGCTGCAAGGCCAAGCTATTTCAGTGAGGCTTTGGGCATTACCCCTGAGCACAGAGGGAGCATCACCATGACTTGGGCTCCCTAGGCAGCAGGTTGGTTTGAGCTAGCTGCTCTCAAAGGTGCTCGTCACCCCTGAGAGAGCAGTGGGCTGCAGGAGTACATGCCAAATACACTTGCAGTAATGTAACAACAGGACTGAGCTCCTGTCAGCCTTCTGTGCACCCAGAAATCTCAGTATTGCTCCCTGASGGGGATGCTGAGGAGCAGGATGAAGTGAGGTTTCCTGTGGCCGCGCAAGACATCAGTGGCAGAACCGAACTGAAAATCAGATGGAAAAGACAAATGCCACACTTCCCAAAGCCTGAAACATTTCGTTTGGCTTCACTATGGTTTTAGCTTTGAGTCGCACCCAGGTCAGTGTAGTCACTAAAGTGGGCCCCTGCAGATTAGCAAGGTGTTCTCAAGGCTGCAAGTCAGAAGAATTCAGCTTCAAGATCAGTGCCAGGGTTTGCTCTCCAAATCAACCTTTCCTCCTTTGCTTAGGTCCTCCTTCAACTCCTTGCATGCTTTTGCATTGGCAGCTTTTCCAAATATCCCTTCAGTGGCAGGTCCTTCCCTATGCAATATAGCCCAGAGAGCCTGCAGGGAAGAAGAGACAGGGGTGGGAGAAGAGTTCCTTGGGTGAAGAAAGGCTGTTCATTGGAAATTTCTTTGGAAACAGAAGCAAGTTTTTGACTATGAGGTGCCCTCTGCTTTATTTGGGTTTGACTCAAGTTCTCGCTGCAGGTGGATTCCATTGCTAGCAACCTGATTTGCCCCCAACCCGCCCTGTTTTTGTCCTGGTGAACTCCCAGATACAGTGGAAAGCAAACACCCAAATCCCCTGTCTCCTGAGAGTCACAGTGCAAGTGTTGGGGATGCTGCCTCACACGAGAAGCTGGCAGCAGGATAGCTGCATGGCCGACTTACGTGCACTGGCTGGGGCAGGGTCTCATCTTTCTCATCTTTGCCACAAAGAGTTGCCAGAGGCTGCCCAGAGAGGGCTCTTGAGGCCAGAGCATGACAGGGCTTTTGAAACAAACACACAAACACACACACACAACACATACACAAAACACGCATACACATTTACAAGACACATAGACACACGGCTGGCCACACACATAAACACAGACCTGCCCTGGTCCCTCCAGGAGCCAGCTTGCAGACCCGCGCTCTCTCCAGTCTCCGGCCCACCCTTATGGCTGCCTCGATTCCAACTCCCAAGCCTCTTATCCTACTCGCCGGCCAGTCCGGCTTCATATTTGCTAGCCATCACACACTGACACACAGACCCTCACGTGCTCCAGGGGCGGCACCACAGATGCACAGGCCCCTGTGGCCCCTGGTGCCACTCCCATTGCTGGCACATAGACCTCCATACACACACATGCACGAAGAATAGAAGGTCTCCTCAGGCAGGAAAACAGTCAGAAATGGAGTTTAATGAGAAGACGGGAGTGGGGCCAGGGTGCTCCTTTCTCCTGGGAGGTGATTCGCTTACCCCTGCTGCCACTGTCCCCCTCTGCTCCTTTGGGCACGTGGAGAGGATAGCCTTTTATCACAGAACCAACAAACAGTAGTCACTGGGACTTCTTCTGGAGACCTTTGCCCACGCCTGGCTGCCAAGGGCTCTAACGTTCTGGCTGCCGTGTCTGTGGGTGTCACGGTTTCGACAGCGACAGGTTCTTCAAGGGCAGCAGCTGGTGCTGGCACGGACACTTTTGGTGCCTCCGAGCTTTCAGCTCCAGGGAAGGCTGAGCCAGGGCCTTCCTCTGGCACAGGTAAAACCCCTTGCTGCACAGCAGGTGAGTGACGTTCATCACCGCTCACAGCTTCCAGTGTGCCAGAGTCACCTACGCCTTGGGCTCTTTCCACCAGTCGCTCCCCTTTGGTTTCTTCCCTCAGCACGCCCTCACAGTTTGAGGTTTCTACAAGTTCTTGTGCTGCTTCCACCGGCTCTTCTGCAGCTACGCTGCTTTGTGTTTCGCATTTCTTTGGGCTGCTGCCAGGGAGGACGCTGCTCCCATTGTCCGTGGTATCCATGCCGGTGGATGCTAAGGCAGATAGGTTTTCTCCTTCAAGCTGCGTGGGGGCTGCAGTGACAGGGCCTGGGGAGTCCATGCTGAGGATGGCGTCGTCCATTTTGTTCTCCTCAGTGTTTTCACTCTGGGAGAGGGCTGCAGTTTTGAGTATGGCATCTTGTAGTGGGCCGCCTTCCGTCTCATCACTCTGGGAGAGCACTTCTCTGGTGGTTCTTTCTTGGCATTTGGGCTCCAAGATGGGCCCAGAGGCTTCTGCAGGGATCTGCACACAAGCCCCCTCGCTCACACTCTGCCCAGACGCTGCAGCTGCTTCTGAGCCAGTTGCTTCTGGAGTGAAGGCAGAGACTTGTATCCCCTTCTGCACGGGGAGCTCGGCAGCGGGGACTTTGGTGCTTTTTAGGGCAGGGAGCCCAGACTCGCCTTCCTCTCCCTGGGGAGGTGCCTCGCCAGGAACTCCRTCAGCCCAAGCCTGGCCTGCTGAGTCCAAGGCAGGAGTTGCTGCTTCTCCCTCTGGCGTGCCAGGGACCGCAACGACAACTGCTTCTGTGTGCTCCGGTCCCTCGGAGGGGGTGTCATGCTCACCTTCAAGCTGCACAGGCACTTCAGTTGCAGTGCCTGCAGTGCCTGCAGGCCCCAAGGCAGAGGTGTCGCCTGCATCCATGTTTTGCACCTGAGGAGAATGGGAACAGAAATGTGAAGAAGGGACATGCAGCTCAGGAAACCAAGGGAAGCCAAAAAGAAGGGACAGCCAGCAGCACCTAAACCAAAGACAAAGCCAGGAAGAGATGATGATGGGAAGGTAAGGAAGCAGGTAGGAGTGCAACAGCCACCACTGCTCCTGCACAGTCGAAGTGTGGAGGAATGGTTAGACCAAAAGGGCCATGATCTGCTAAACGTGAGCAATCCCACCTACGATTACATAGAATAAGGTTCAGCGTGTGGGCGAGCTGCTGTCCTTGAAGTCTCCTCTAAACGATGAAAACAGGAACATCGCCGGTGTCGACATCCTGAAAGAGGGAAGCAACACACAGCTGTGACCGCAAGGCTAGTAACGCAAGCAACCGCTCGACACCAATCCTGTCGAGGCACATCACGTGTATACAGAGGGCCTCAACCAATAGTAGCATTGTTACTAACGTAAGCTTCTGCTCGTTGCCTATATATACTCTGTAAGAACCTCAATAAAGGGGAGAACGATTATACTCACATTGAGACTCCGTCGTTACTCCGGGCCCGTCCCCCCACTCCGACATCTGGTAGCAGAGGATGGTTGACTTCCGATAAGAGCTCCGAGACTGCGGTAAGCAGCGAGAGGATGGGAGTGGGGATTGCACGGCTGAGAGGAGTGCTGGTTGCACGCCGATAGCCAACCAGACACTGGTCTTCGGGGTCGCTCCCCGCCTCTCAGGAAGCAGCAATGGAGGCTGATGCTGCTGCCACCTTGCTCRCCAGGATACTCTCTAAGAGAGGGATTGACGCCCCGGTAAAGCAGTTGCACCGGTTGATTAAGCTAGGGCAAAAATGGGGCCATTTTTCCGACACTCATATGCTGTTTTCCGTCTCGGAATGGCGAGATTTCAGAGGGACAATGTGGCAAAAAACCATCGAGGGGGGGATAAGGACAAGAAGGAGATAAAGGCGGTGCGTGCCTTGTGGAACACGGTCCTTGAGACCCTGGTAGCTATGAAAGCTGAAAGAGAAGTCGCGGCTGCAGCCACAAAGATGCTGAGCCCTGTACCAGCCAGCGCCCCACCGACCCAAAGCAGCACCTCCCCGCACCCCATCAAGGGGGTCACAGGCAAGCCGTATCGAGACGTTGCAGAAATGCTACAGAAGGTGCGGGGGGGCCCGGTAGAGTCGGTCGGCTCTCCAAAAAAGGGGGAAGTTGCTGCCGAGCCAGCCGGTTCTGATACTGCCGAGAATGCGGAAGTACAGCAGGATGTCTACCAGGAGCCRGGGGAGGGCGGGACAGTTCCTAGTGCCCCGCCTCTGCCGCCCACAGACTCGCGTACGCGGGGGCCGCCTCGACCGTCGGTCCCTCCATCGCCGCCCCCTCCGCGGCCCTTGCCTCTATCTGCGCCTGAGGGAGCCAGCAGTGCGCCACAAGGACCGTGGCGGGAGCCTCCAGCGCTATCCTCTCCAGAGTCGTCGGGAACAGCCTTGCCTACTACCCCTGTGGGGACAATGCCGACCACAGCACAGCTGTTAAAGATGTTTGAGCAGTTATTGGAAAAGCTGGAAAAGCTGGAACTCAGAAAGGATCCCCCCATGCATGCAACCCCCCAGTGGGCTTGTTCCGAGGGAGTCCCGGTGGAGTGGAATTATCAAAGATGCCATCGTTGAAGGGCAATGGCAGTCAACCCCCGCCGCGGGTGGGCCGTCAGCCTTGGCCTTCCCGATTGTCTATCAAGGGGGAAATAGGAAATGGGAGCCACATGACTGGAAGATTCTCCAGCAGGCCTGCAATACTGTGTCCACATATGGTATCAAGTCCGAGGCGACTCGGCAGATAATCAGTTGGATATTTTCGGCGGATTTGATGTGCCCGTATGACTGTAAGAACCTGATGAGACTGCTGCTCACGCCAACGCAGTACCTTCTGTGGGTGGCCTCATGGCAGCAGCGCAGCACGGAGGAGGCCATGCAGCACCTAGGCCAAGATGACCCCTTGAGAGGGGTCACAGCAGAGATGCTGGTTGGGGAAGGAGCCTGGTCCAACTATCTGGATCAGGCCAATTATCCCCCATCCATGCTCCAGCTGTCAGCCCGTCTGGCCTTCGACGCCTTCCTTGCCCTGCCAGCGGGAGGCACTCCATCCTTCGGGAACCTGATGCAGGGCACGACCAAGAAGTACAGCAATTTTATCGACCGCCTCTGGGAGGCGATAATGCAGCACCCTGACCTCACGGARGACAGTAAGAATCAAATGTTTAAGGTGCTCGCTTTTGACAATGCCAACAAGGTCACGAAGCAAATTCTGGCCAGCCTGCCAAAAGGCGCTGGGGTGGAAGAGATGCTGATGTGGGTTGAAAGGGCYGAGGCGCAGAGGCAAGGTGCCACCGTTGCAGCCGCCGTCCAAGGTGCTGTTGCTGCAGTGGTACAAAAGGACCGCCGGCCTAACCCTAAGCATCGCACGTTGGACGCCCCCTTTAAGGGACGATGCTATCGATGCGGTGAGGCAGGACACACCCAACTTAATTGTCACACCAYGGTGTGGTGTGATAACTGCCAGAGGAACACGCGTGCCACGAAAGCCTGCTCGGGAAATGCCCAAGCGAGCGCGGGGAAGGGCCGCGCGCAGACACAAGTGAACCCCCTTACGCGACCCGGGGCTTTCTGCAGCAACACTGCCCCACAACCCGAGGGAGCCTGGGAATCGACGTGGAGACCACAGTAGACGTCACACTCGTTGACTCCACTGTCCAGAAGATCCCCAGCAATGCGATAGGGTCTCTCTTCCATCAGAATAGTTCCGTTGGAGGATTGTTACTAGGCCGGTCTTCCGCTGGTATCCAAGGACTTATTGTGTTGCCTGGAGTGATCGACGCTGATTACACGGGTCGTGTCCACATCATGGTCTACACCGTCTGTCCTCCGGTTTTCATTCCCAAGGGTAGTAAGGTTGCCCAGATCGTCGCGCTAAGTGGGCCACTGGGCCTCCCGACTCAACCCCGACCCGCACGAGGGAATCAGGGTTTCGGGTCTACCGGGCCTGCCGTTTGTTTTACCACAAAAATGGATCGGCATCCCACCATGCGTGTCGTCATCTCACAACATGGCACATCCAAGCAAGTCGAAGCCATGCTGGATACCGGAGCTGACGTTACCATCATCAACCGAACTGTATGGCCTATGCAATGGCTGGTAGAAATGCCGACGACATCCATTGTGGGTGTTGGGGGACAGTCTACCCCTCATGTTAGTAAGCAACCAGTACACTTACAGTTTCCGGAGGGTCAACGAGCCAGTCTTAAGGTGTATGTGTTACCTCTACCTGGGACATTGGAGGCCCTAGTTGGCCGAGATGTACTAAGCCAAATTGGAGCAGTGTTAACTACGAAGCCTTTTTAGTCCTGGGCACTGGGGAGCAGTCGCCCAACCCGCCGCTGACTTGGAATACCGACGAACCCGTGTGGGTTGACCAGTGGCCCATGACTGAAGAGCGCCTGCAAATCACTAAGCAACTGGTCGCTGAACAGCTTGCCTCCGGACACATCAAGCCTTCTGTTAGCCCATGGAATACACCCATCTTTGTCATCCCAAAGAAGAATGGGAAGTGGCGACTCTTGCAYGACCTCCGCAAGGTCAATGAACAGATGCAATCTATGGGAGCGTTGCAACCCGGGATGCCATCACCTAGTATGCTACCTGACAGATGGCATATACTGATAGTCGACTTAAAGGACTGCTTTTTTACCATTCCGTTACACCCTCAAGATACACAACGCTTTGCCTTTTCTGTGCCAGCAATAAACAAGGCCGCGCCCGCGGGGCATTATGATTGGGTTGTTTTACCGCAAGGAATGAAAAACTCACCGACATTGTGCCAACTTTATGTTGCCTGGGCATTGCAGCCGCTCCGAAACCGATGGCCAGACACCATTATCTATCACTATACGGATGACATTCTTTGTTGCCAGGAAAAGTCTTTTACGGACGAGTCATTGCAACAGCTAAGCAACATTCTATCTACAAAAGGACTTATCATTGTACCAGAAAAGATCCAACGCACGGCTCCATGGAAATATCTTGGATGGTCCATTGCAGAGTCTAAAATTCGACCCCAGAAAACAGAGCTCACGACTCAATTATGTACCTTGCATGATGTTCAAACTCTACTTGGGGATATTCAATGGGTGCGGCATTGTGTTGGTATCTCCAACACTGATATCGCGCCCCTGACGGCGCTATTGCGAGGCACAAATCCTGCTAACAAGATTACTCTGACACCTGAGCAACATGCTGTGTTACAGCGGATCACACAAAAACTGCATTTGTCATGGTCCTCTCGACGCCTCGTAAGCTTGCCCATATCCTTGATCATATGTAATGGGGACGAGTCACCATATGCGGTCATTTGTCAGTGGCAAAACCGAAGTGGGGAGACCTCCTCCCCTATTCTGGTTAATGCCACTGCCAAAAGTAAAAGCCAAGGGGAAGTATTTAATATTTTGGAGTGGGTGTTTTTGAGTGTACAGCCAAAAACGAGTATTCAAACACAAACTGAGGCGATCAGTGAGTTGATACGCAAGGGGCGGTCCAGAATCATAGAAATCAGTGGTCAGGAGCCAGATGATATCAGCATACCTACCGGCGCCGCTGCCATAGAGTGGTGGCTTCGGAACGCTGCAGATTTTCAGGACGCCATGCTAGGTTACAGCGGTAAGATACACTTGCGACAACCACAGGGAAAACTGTGGCAAGTCCTAAAGCGAAACCAATGGATAGAGAAATCCAAAGTAAGTAAAAAACCACTCCCAGACGGTGTCACCGTCTATACGGACGCAGGCAAGCGCTTACGGCGCGCAGCGTGCGTATGGAAGGAAAGTAACCAATGGAAGCAACATATTATGGAAGGACAGCCCCGGGACTCTCTTCAGACCCTGGAATTAACTGCAGTAGTTTGGGCTCTAACAAATTGGCTAGACACTCCCCTAAACGTAGTGACTGACTCAATGTATGTAGCAGGGATAGTGCCTCGATTAGAGGATGCCTTGATAAGGGAAACAGCCAACCCGAGACTGGGAAGTCTGTTTATCACATTGCGGTCTGTGCTTGGCCAACGGACAGCGGCTTGCTGTATTATCCACATTCGCAGCCATCAGCTAGACATAGGGCTAGGTCAAGGCAACCAGCTTGCCGATAGCCTGGTTAGCTCAGTGTGTCACCTACCCCCTATGGATAGGTTTCAGCAAGCTAGACAGAGCCATGACACGTTTCATCAGAATGCCAAAGGCCTAAAGAGACAATTTGGCTTGACAGAGAGTGAGGCCCGAGGTATTGTACAGGCCTGCCCAAGATGTGGGAACCATGGCCCGGGTGTTGGGCTAGGAGTAAATCCAAGAGGGTTGAAAGCTCTAGAATTATAGCAGATGGATGTCACACATATTCCAGAATTCGGTCGATTAAAGTATGTACATGTAACCATTGATACCTTTTCAAAAATGATATGGGCAACTGCATTACCCGGAGAAAAGGCRCWGCATGTGTGYAARCACCTGTTGGCCTGCTTTGCCATATTGGGCGTGCCTGAGCGCATAAAAACTGATAATGGACCTGCCTATGGCAGCCAAAAATTTAGGGCATTTCTGTCGCGATGGGGGATTGATCATGTTACGGGAATTCCACATTCACCCACCGGGCAAGGGCTGGTGGAACGCACCCACCAAGTATTAAAGGACTACCTAAGGAAGCAAAAGGGTGAGGAGACGGACGCACAGCAGAGGCTGCACCGTGCGCTCTTCACCCTGAATTATCTCTGTCTCATGGGCAACCGTGAGGAACCCCCAGTGATTATTCACCACCAAAATCTTAAGTTTAATAATACAACAATGTTACCGCAGTTTAAAGTAATGTATAGGGACCCAGTCTCCGGAATGTGGATTGGGCCTGCCCCTGTTGTCTTTAATGGTCGAGGTTATATGTGTGTCTCTACAGATCGTGGTCCAGTGTGGGTACCCAGCAAGAACGTGAAGCCTGTCTTGACTCACCATGACTCGTCCAACGAGCAAGAGGATGGGGATCCTGATTCTGGGGGTACTGCTCCCAGTGGTAATGACTCTTCACAAGATTGATCCCAGGCAAAATATGTGGGTAACCTGGGCGAATGAAACGGGCCAGCAGGCATTTTGCTTGTCACTGGCCTCAGCTACCCAACCCTTTAGAACGTGTTTAGTAGGGGTCCCAAGCTTTGACGCAGCGGCTTTCTCGGGCTTTGCTACTCGCAATTGTAGTAATAGTATTTCAACCGCTAACTGCAGTGTTACACTCATCCATAGCTTAAACACAACTCTGCCTTGGGATCCACAAGAATTAAATCTGCTCGGGGCGATGCGTATCGGAAACACGTCAAAAAACTGGACACAAACGTGTCTAAACTTTAAAGGAGGGTTTCAGGAAAAAAGGCCGGGATCTGCACCACGCAATTGGACTGATGTCAGCCCGACGGACGAGCACTATCGAAACTTAACTGGTCCCTTTTGCGGTGTCAATGATTCCACCAATGAACCCCTAGGAGTTTATGAGCCCGGTGGCGTCGGGGGCGCATACAATTTAGGCCCTCCCAGGGCATTGCCGCCTGGAGTATTTCTTATATGTGGGGACCGAGCTTGGCAAGGCATTCCTGGGAACGCAGAGGGGGGTCCGTGCTATCTAGGGAAATTGACCCTATTGGCCCCGGATACCAATTGGTGGAGGAATGTCACAGGAAAGGGGAGTAGTGTCCGCCGCAAGAGAGCTGTTGCTGGCTTATCCCCCGACTGTGATGACAGGGTCTCCCTATTAAGTCCCACAGAGCGAGTGTTTCTGTCCTTTTTCGTACCCGGGGCGGCCGCCGGCAACGCCCTGAACCAGATCGGGCGTTTAGCCTGCTGGGCGGAAAAACAAGCCAATGTCACCACGCAGGTGATTGAAAACCTGCTGGAAGACCAAAAAGGCCTAAGGCACACCRTACTGCAAGACCGGGCTGCAATTGACTTTCTACTGCTAGCCCAAGGCCATGGTTGTGAGGATTTTGAAGGTATGTGCTGCATGAATTTGTCTGATCATAGTGAATCCATTCACAAACAATTGCAGTGGTTGAAGGAGCACGCAAGTAAAATCCGTCAGAACCATGGGCTATTAGACGAATGGCTAACTAACCTGTTTGGAAATCTACCGTAATGGCTAATAGGGTTGCTTACTGAAGGCTTACGCATCTTAATGATCCTTGTAGTTATAGGTTTGTGTTTATGTGTAGTATTAAGCTGTATTAAGAAAGCTCTGCTGAAAGTAGTGAACCAAGCCTGGATTGCTCAAAAACAAGAAGGGGGAATTGTGGAGGAATGGTTAGACCAAAAGGGCCATGATCTGYTAAAMGTGAGCAATCCCACCTACGATTACATAGAATAAGGTTCAGCGTGTGGGCGAGCTGCTGTCCTTGAAGTCTCCTCTAAACGATGAAAACAGGAACATCGCCGGTGTCGACATCCTGAAAGAGGGAAGCAACACACAGCTGTGACCGCAAGGCTAGTAACGCAAGCAACCGCTCGACACCAATCCTGTCGAGGCACATCACGTGTATACAGAGGGCCTCAACCAATAGTAGCATTGTTACTAACGTAAGCTTCTGCTCGTTGCCTATATATACTCTGTAAGAACCTCAATAAAGGGGAGAACGATTATACTCACATTGAGACTCCGTCGTTACTCCGGGCCCGTCCCCCCACTCCGACATCGAAGCTGAGGAGGTGGGGCCATTTCTGACCTCCCTTTGCAGAGCAAGCTCAGCTGSAATGGCATCTCTGCCTAGGAATGAAGGTACCATCACATATGTGCCCCACGGTATCACAGAACATCCTCAGTCACATTGTTCTGTGCACGAGCCTGAACAGCAACTGTTTCTGCACCTGTGGATTCAAGCACACCACCTCCCACCTCCTTTTCTGTGGGAATTGCAGCCACCTCACTCTGCGTGCACGTGCCTCAGCGGCAGCTGCTTCAAGACATTATTTGGCCTTTGGACATTTAGCCTTGTAGGCCAACCACACTTCTTTGCGGTCTTGGCTTTTAGTGCTAGAAATCATCTCAAGCCTTGCAATGAGCACTCAGGCAGGCCTGCGTTGCTCCTACCTTTTCCTCTGGGGGCTGCTTCTCCCGTTCCTCCAGGCTCTCTGCCTTGGCACGCTATGCACCAGGAAGGTCCCCACCTGCAAGCTCAAGTGGCTGCAGCTTGGCCAGCTCTTCTTCGTCTTCCGCCTTGATGTCCAGGAAAGCTTTCTCCACCACTTCCTCAACCAACTCTTCCACGATGGGCTGGACCTCAGCATCAAAGGTGAACAGCTGCAGCTAGGAGTCAGTGAAACAGAGAGGAAAGCACTCGAGATCACCCTCATTCTTAGCCTCTTAGCAAGGAGAAAGGAGGATGAGCTTGTGCTGAAGGTAGTGTTGGGAAGTGCAGGTGGGGGCATTTCCCAGCACTGCAATTTGGAGCTGAAAGCAGCCCGGCCACTGCCTATGCAGAAGCACCTTCTGCAGTGCTGCAGCACTCCCAGCACCTCACAGCAGACATTGGAGACCGTGTGTTTATGCTGCCTGTGAGCAGAAGATCTCCARTGTTTCTGCCTCCCTTTGGCAGGAACAACTTGCTTTGTCCATGGGACACCTTAGGACAGGGCTTGCGGACCAGACTTTGCCTCATACCTCTCCTGGGCCTACTTGCGTGGCCACATCTCTTCCTGTTTTTGTTCTGGCAGAGAGCGGAGAGCATGGCCTGTCTGGAAGCACATCTTCCTGTTCTGCTGCGTGCACCAATACTACACGCTCAAGAGGCTCTTCTGCATGCAGCTCTGGAAAGCAAAAGCATGAGGAATGCTGCAGCCTGGATTCTCTTTAGCTTTCCATGTAAGGTCATGCTATTGACAGCTACGATTTGGCAGGGCCAGCTGTCTCCAGGGGAGGGGCAGCAAAAGGACTGCATGGTGAAAAGCCACCTTGTGCGTTGGAAGTAGCGCAGGCGGCTCAGCAGGGCTGCAGCAGAGGCAACGCTCAGGAAACCCATGACCACATCTGTCTAACTTGTGCAGCAGCCGTTGTCCCGGTTTGTAAGTCAGTCCACCCGGAAAAGATTTCCAGGGACAAAACCTTCTGCCAGCCCCGTGAGGACCCCAGTGCCCAATTTCACACTCTTCCTGCAAACACATGATCTCTGGTTTCCTATTCAAAACCAGTTGGGATGTTTTAGAAGAGTCTCTGCATAGCAGCCCGATAGAGCCAACAGCTCAGATGAGACTGCTAAAGCAAAGAGTCAAAGAACACGTCCTGATCGGTGTTCAGGAAGGCACCCTGAAACGAGGAACACGAACCTCTGGAAACATGTCCCCCCCCTCACCAGCCACGCTTAGCAATGGTGAATGTGACTAACTAGAGGGGGTCACCAGGGAAAGGCTGGTGCTTAACTCTAGGGGATGCTGCCAAGCACAGCATGAGCTACATTGGGTAGGTGCCTGTGGATGAGCGAGTTTTGCTTCACGGAGGACATTCAAGCCTCTCCAGCCTTCTACCTGTCTGCCCTTCAGCATGCTCTCGGCCTTCTCCAGGCTCAGCCATTCATGGCTGCATCTGCCTCTGCCTCTGCCTCTGTGCTCGCGCTCTGGCTGCTGCTTGTCCCACTGCTCCTCTCTGCCTTTGAATCTCCAGGTAATAAGGCTGGGTGGTGGGGAGGTCAAGAACATCACAAGAGACTTGCTACGGAAATGCTACAGAAGGTGGCCAAGGGGGAGGACAGGCTGCCCTCCCATGCTCTCCCGTGCCACTGGGGAGTTCCTCCCAGACTGCCCCAGGAGGAAGCAGCCGGTGTCTGGATGCCTTTGGACCCTGCCAGGCTCCCTCCCAAAACTGCCCAGGAGCCCTGGAGACACCCTGGCTGCTCCCAGCCGTGCCCAGCCCTTTCTGCACGGGKCTGCCCAGGGTCACCCCTGAAGGGCTTTGCCTGCTCCCGGGCAAAGGCAGGCAGCGGGCAGCCCCATGCAGCTCCCCTGCTGCTGCCAGCCGGCTGGCTCCCCTGTGCTGCACCCGCAGGGCCCTGAGCAGCCCCCAGGCAGTTGCCCCCCATTGTGCTACGATACCTCCCACCAACACACAGCAAGGGCCCCGGCAGAGGGAGCCACTGCTTCCTCCCAAATCAAAGACTCAATGGTCTTGTCAGTCAGCGTCACCGACTAGGCAAGAGAATAAAGAACCAACGTGAGCAGCTTGTCCCAGGGGCTCTTTTCAAAAGCCCTGTCGTGCTCTGGCCAGAGCGGAAACCCCTGGCACACTTACAGGACCATAGAAGCCGACCAYTTTCATGAGGAGCCGAAGGGAGGTCAGTCGGGTGACCAGGGTCTCCTGGACTCCTTGGCTTTGCCTGTGCACAGGGCAGGCACAAAGGAAGAGCTCTGTCACACCAAGCCCTCTCTGCTCTCTCCCCTGCAACCAGCCCAGCACTCCCACACGACCCTGACACAGGAGACCATCTGCAGCACTTGCTGGCAGCACTGCCCTGTAACACCCCCGGTCCTGCTAGCTATGGGCCTCTTCCATTCAGAAACAGAAAGTGGCAGCTCGGGGTCCCAATCTGTGCAAGCAAAGGAGCTGTGGTGACAGCTCCACAGCCTTGGTGTTCCTTTGCAATCACAAGACTAAGCAACTCACACCACTCTGCCCAGGATCTACACTGCGCAGTGGGTGTCCCTTTCCCCCACCTCCACTGCTGCACTGCTGCGGGCAGCTCCCCCCGGAGCTCTCCACCACCTGCAGCCTTGACTCCGCAGGTTGACTTCCCTGGCAGGCCTTACCTGAGGATCATGCTGAGCCACAGCTCCTTCACCTCCTGCAAACTGCAGACAAAAGGAGAAACAGCCTTGCACTTGGCTGCTACTCATCCTTTGGACAGACACGGGCCCCAAGCACAGCTCCCCCAACGTGGGCAGAGTCCCAGGGACGGGGCTTAGCCCCGGGGGGCAGCACAGGGGCTCGCCCAAAGTTCTGGCTTCCTCTCTCCTTGTAGAGCACCCACTTCTCTTTCTTTCCTCTTCTCTTCTCTCCTGCCCTCACTCCAGGGAAGCAAAAGCCCTTGTAGCGCTTAGGCACAGAAAAGAGGACAGCTGCCAAGAGCAAGTCCCCTGCAAGGGGGATGCGTGAAGGGGGCTGCAGTGTGAGGTGTTTACAAGGGAAAATATCTCCCAGGAAGAGCTCCTCCCATGGCGCCGGGGGGGGGGCACGGCAGAGGCTGGCCATTTGCTTGGGACTTGTGGCAAGAGCCTGCCCCTCTGTGTGAGCTCTGCCCTTCCTGCAAATGAGGTTGCTTCCCCTCCCTTCCTGGGAAGGCACACGCCTTTGCGTTACCCAGTGCTCCTGTGCTTGCCTCCAAAAACTCATGGGGTCCTGGGCTGAAAGCAAAGTGGGCCCTCTACTTGCACCCCCCCCACAGCCTGACCTGAGCCCCAGCAAGCCCGCAGAGGCCTGAAGGCGGCCACAGTGCCCTGCACCCGCCGTGGCCTGGTGACATGTCCTCAAGACTCACCCAAAAGTGACCACACACAGGTTGGTGGGCCAGACGAGGATGAGGGTATTGCTGCATTTCAGGCCGAATACCTCCTCCTCTTCCTCACAGCACCACGCCGCCTCGTCCTTGCTGCACACCACCCACAGCTCGCAGAGAGGCACCTGGTGCTTCAGCAGGAAGGTGGAGCCACATCTGCCAGGAGGAAGAGCAGGGGCCACCTTGGAGGTTGCCCTCGTGGGGGCAGCCCCAGCAGTCCTCCAGAGGAGAGCCATTCCCCAGGGGCAGAGCCTTGCGGCAGCCACCCCGAGCCTTGGGCAGGAGAAAGGAGCCTCAGTCCAGGCACACACACACACACAGGGGGTAGAGTTAAAATGTCCCAGCCCGTGACTGCTGCGGGGGCACTTTCTGATCCCACAGGAGCAGCTCCGGGGAGGAGCAGGGCCCTGGGGCTGCTGGCAGAGGCTGTGGCGGGGGGGAGGACGGCTCTGGTTGCTCTTCTTACCTGAATCTGGCGACGGCGATGGCGTCGGAGAAGAGCAGGAGGTGCCTGTCCTTTGTCTGGCGGTGCCGTGTCACCTTCACACGGTGGCTGAGGAGGAGCTCGGGGCTCCTGCTCGACACGAAGGAGCTCAGCAGCTGCGAGAGCTGGGAGGCTCCCCTGCCCAAGAGCCCAAGCTGGGGGCAAGGAGCTGCCTAGTGAAGGGCCCTGGGCCGTCCCTGCGTGCTGGGAGCAGGGATGGCATCGCCCCTTCCACYGCAGCAGTTCACCTGTCCCGTAGTGCCACAGCTGGGCACGTGAAACAGTGTCCCTGTGCCCAGCAGTGCCACGAGGCTGGGAGCCTGCGTCTCCGCATGCTGCCCTGCGCTGGCACAAAGCTGCACTGGGGGGATGGACGRATGCCAGTGGCCGTGGCCAAGGTCACTGTGGGTGCCACCGTGGCACATTGTGTTGCGCCGGCTGGGCCAAGGGGCTGCTCTGGGAAGGTAGCACGGCCCGGGGTCTCCAGGTGAAAAGGGGAGTCTCCCCAGCAACTCCATTTCTCCGACGCCCCAGGATTTCATTTTTCACAGGAAGCCATTGAACTGGTTCCAATGTTCCTGTCTTTTCCTTCATAACTCTCCAGGTGAATCCAACATACTGAAAAGCCTTTTAAAACCCCACATCCTAACACTGTGTCTCAGATGCCTGGTCAAAGTCTCCTGCGTCTTCTTCCAAGGATGGCTACCCCTTAGGTAGCTCAAGAGCCTCTTCTTCATCATCTACACCACCCTCGGGCCTTGAGTCAGAGGCACGTGGCTCTGTAGTGATGGCCTCTTCCTGCAAGCTAGCACTCCACTGCTCTGTTTGTCTCAGTGTTCAAAAAAGAATAAAAGCATGAATTTCCCTGCAGTCTCAATTAATTACCTGTTACTTTTCTCCTGTACACATATATTGATGTTCACTCCTAATCAACATTTCCCAACCCTCTAAGTTCTATTGCCTGTGTCCCATTCCACGTGCTACAATTGCCATTTTCTAGAAGGACTCAGTCTTGCTCTAAGGTTACTTTAATTCCTGTGAACTTCTATTAGCCCTATATTAGACACTGCCTCTGCCCCAGGAATTTGTCTAGCTTTTAGCTTGTTGGTGAAACAGGAAGTTTCCTGCAGAAACAGCCCAGGAAGCTTTCTGCCACCCAGAGGCTGCAGGAGCCTGTGTGCTAGCGGGAGCCCAGTTCCTGCCTCCCTCCTCGCTGGCACCATCTTGCAGCACCTGTGCAGTGCAACCATTTGGAGGTGCTTGCTAGCCCACGCGCTTCATGACAGCCCTGGATCTGCTGCACTGGCTTGCCCAGAGGTTGAAGGAGCGACCTCCCTGGTCACCCTGCTCTCACACAGAGGGATGCAGAGCAGGCTGACCCTTGGGCACCGCTGGCAAAAACCTCAGCCCCTCTAGTTGGATGACTTTGCTAGCAAGAGTAGCGGGAGAGTTCGCTGCTAATGCTGCCTGGGCTGTGGCTGTAGGTGCACTGGCGGGGAAAGCCAGCTCTGTTGGTGAGAAACCAGCTGAGCATCCTTTTTGGCTGAAAGAGCTGCTGTGAGGTTGAGGAAGGCAGCACTAGGTGGTGCAGTCACACCAGGACAACCATCCAGGCTTCCTTGTCTCGCTGTTCCGCAGCCCTTCGCAGAGGCACACAGCCGATATGCTAAAGAGCATTTCCACAACAGCATTTGTGTGCTGCGAGGAAGCACTCCAAAGCTAACCCAGCAAAGTTAGTGCTTGAGATCTTGCTCAGATCCACTAGTATGGCTGTCACAGAATGGGATAACTGTACCTTTGTTACATCTTTCCAATGTGTAAGTTTGATAGTAGGAGTCAAAACTGAACACACCAGCTAAGCGCACTAGGCCCTGAAGGTCAAGTACAGAATGCTGCAAGCACTGTTTTATTATGCAATTTTTAGGCAGTTAAGGGCAAATCCTTCTTATAGATATGTTGCTCTGTATGGCATATTTTCATATGATTATTAATATTGCCTGCAGTCATAACTGACTGCAGGCTTGCTACGTCCAAATGAAACCCAAGCCTGTGAGGGATGGAGGCTGCAGGCAGCCCAGGTTGGTCTAATCCCAGACAGGGCTGCTGCCCAGCCTTCTGCCCCCACTCTGCAGCCCTGCAAGGGGGAGCAGGAAGGAGTCAGGACCTGGCAGGAAGGACTCCAGCTGTCCTATTGAGCGGCAGTCTTGCCCGAGAGAGCTGACCCATTTGCACGGTGCCATGGAACATGTACTCCCAACAGGAATGTACATGTACATATGCTCACATGTGCATAAAACATGCACAAACACACACACACACACACACACACACACACACATATGCACAGAGACTACACACACCTCTGTCCACACAGATCAATACGAGAGAAAGCACTGCCTTTACCAGCACCCGCCTACACACACAGCACTCGCACGAACATGAGCAGCACACGGGCAGCATGCGGGCATGTGGGCCCATTTTGTCCCTCCTCTCCTGCTGGTTGGCACTGAGGTCTGCTAGTGCAATGTGTACATGCAACACTTGGGTCCCTCCAGCTGCTGGCCGTAGACCCTCAGGCTGCCCAGGAGTGGCCCCCAGGCCCTCTGCTTTGCTCCAGCTGCTGGCACCTGGACCAACGAACCCCTGCGGTTCGCAGTGTCACTCCAGTCACTGGTACACAGGTCTCTCCTCCTTCTTGCCACTTACTCTGGCTTAAAAGTTTGCTAGTGATTGCACATAGACACCCGGAGCAGAGACAGCATGCGCATAGAAGGTAGTCAGAAATCAGATTTAATGAGAATATAGGACAGACTGTGGTGATCAAGCACAGGGCTCAATCAGACAAGCAGCTGATCAGCCACCTTTACACTTGACCAGCCCCTTTTTCTCCTTTTCCCTGTATTTTTCCACTCTTGTGGAAAAATCCTCTCCACCTCCCTGGGGTAAATTGATGTGGCTTTGACCAAAAGCTACATCTCTAGAGCAACATCTTGCAGAGAGAGAAAAGAAACCTTCTGCCAGAAATCCTAGTGACAGGAAGGTTTGGAGACAGGCCACAAATCAAAGTAGAACTTCATTCCRTCTATTTCTGGGCACAGTTTCTGGACAGAGGATCCTGGAGAAACAGAGCAGAAATAAAGTATTTCCTGAGGGGAGAATGGAAGGAGAAAGCAGAAGTGTCAGACAGCCTCAGTCTGACAAACAATGTGAACAATGGACCAAATAAACAACCCATTTTCTTCCACCTTTACACTAACTTCAGTAGTTTGTTGATTCCAATGTGTTCCAGTACATAGAAACAGAATAGCAGCATACTAAATAATATAGTATGACTGTACTATGATATCCAGTCTCAAACAGTGGCCATAAGTGGGTAGCTGGGGTGGAGTATAAGAATGGGACAAGCATATGTGGTACTTGCCCATATATTTTTGCAGACTCAGTTGAGGGAGATCCTGACTCAGATGTGGCTTTTGCACATTTAGAATCCCTTGGTGGCTTTCCCTTCCATGAATTTGCTCCATGTCCCCTTCCATCTGTATAAACCTTCACCGTACAGCATCTTTTGGTGAGGAGTCTGCCAGATTAGTTACCTTTTACAGGAGGAACTCTCTCCCTTTGCTCACTTTGGACTTCAGTCCTGCTAGCTTCATTTGATGCACCATAGTTCTTGTATGCCGAGGAAGAGTGAGCAATCTCCAGCCATGCTTGCCTTGCTACTCATGATTATACAGACCTCTGTCGTATTTCTTCCTCAGCTTCTCTTTTCCAGACCAGAGAGTCCTAGCTTATTTAGCTGGTCCATCATGTACAACTGTTATAACCATGCTGATACCTCTCTCCAAACTCCTTTCATGATGCACAGAAAGTCAGCCCTTGGGCAATCCACAGGGGAAGATAGTGGCTAGCTGACTTGTGGGAGGAGAAGAAAATAGAGATACATGCTGAATATACTCTGTATATGTACCACACAATGTCTTCCACTTTCTATTTTTTGCATAGGATCTGACCAAAACTTAATTCTCCAAACGTGATCACTAATACTCCCTGTATTTAATTTTCTCTGCTTAAAAAACAGAGTATCTTTTTCCCTGACACCCTGTTCTGGTGATTTGGTTACATTTTGAGCTCACAACAGAATGAAACAGACCCAGAGATTTTTTCACTGAAACGCTAAAATAAGCTAAACTCACCACTGCTCATGTGACAGTCTATTTTAAGCTCTTCCAAGCTGAAGAATCATTAATATTTCAGTCTAACTCATTTAAAATTCAAGTGTAACCTTCTAAACTTTGCTCTGTGTCCTATATCAAGAGTAGGAATCCAGTTAGATGGTTTTGGTGTCTTCCTTTCTGTTACTTAAGAAAATAGGCAATGAGGGGGGGAAATTGAGCTACATTGAAATCTACATTTCAGAGATCATAATTCATTCAGGTACATTCATATTTCATGTATTCAGTAAATTTAGAAACTGTTACAAAAAACAGAGAAAGCACTAGCTTCACAGCGTTCCTGATTTATTGCTATATTGTAAAGATTTGAACAGATTATTATTATTTCAAATGTTCCAATGTACGTATGCACATATTTTTAACAAAGGTCTTCATCACAGAAATGTCACTGTGGTCATAAAGCCTTTGTGTGCTACAATTAAGTCTTTTCTTGTTATAAAGCCAGTTTTCTCTCCATTTAAAAGCAGAGAAACTCACTTCAGAATATTATGGAGTTTTTTTTTTTTTTTTAAGATGGGGGTATGCGCATAACAACTTGGAAACAAGTGGTTCTGAGCATTTCTGGACTCATTCATTCTTTCACTGTGAATAAGAGTCAGGCCAGTAAAAACAAGTTCACCCTGTAGTCTGGCATGAATAAACAAAATTAGTGCATGTTCTTGTTATAGGGACGCTACATCATTCCATACCCCTGAGAACATGTGACATTCTCTATATTTTAAAACTGGCACCCTGCAACATACTCCCTGAGATATTAAAATCAAATTTGCTTCTTTCCTTCTGCACAACCTTCCTTAAGACTGGTGCGTGTTAATTCTAATACAAATATGGTTTGGCCTAGAGAATCCTTCATGTTGGAGATGCAGTTTCACTCTCAGATCCCAGTGTTTTTATTTCCTTGCACATGTTCCCCAGAGACTTCTGCCTCAAGGAGCAGCCCATGGTCACAGCAGGCTTGAGATCTGAAAAAGACTACTGGGTTAAAATGCAGTGGCTTGAGGAAGGAAAGTAGGAAAGTACGGTACATAAAATGTGAGCTCCATAGCCAGTACAGTGTATTTCCTGGCTACAGGTCAAAAGGCAGAGAATAAAGAAACAGGATCCTACCTTTTCCCTTCCATTTCCCACTCATCTATGCAAAGTGGGCAAAGGAACTGCAGCCCCCAGGAAGCTCTGGCTCTTCTTCTGCCCTCCCCGCTTCCTCCGGGTGCTCTCGAGGTGCTGCCTTACTTTCCTGTGCTGCCACAAATGGGGCACAGATTAATGCTCAAGAAAAGCACTCACCTTCTTACTTGTTTCAGTCTTTTTTTACTTCTGTGAAACATTGTGGGGGCTTCTCTGATTGTCTTCTAATGCCAAGATTTTCATAAACAGATTTGTTTCCAGTTACAGCGGTCTTACATCATTTGATACAAGTCAGTCTCTGCTCTGGCAGGTGTCTGACTGTGCTCTTCCGCTTCCCTGTATGTTGTCATTAGGCCTAAATTTCATCACCACTTTTCTGTGAATTTCACTTTGCCACTCAATGGGGACAATTAGTCAATGCCTTACATAGTTTACAACTCAAAGTTCAAGTGGCATTATATTATTTTTCAGTGATGTGCCAAATTCCTCATTTCTATAGTATGTTACAGAATTAAAACACGTTGGTTTGGTGAAGCACGTTGTCACTGTACTCTTGAACATTAGCTACAACAGGAGTTTTTGAAGTGTTAAGTAAAATCTCTAATGCTTAGATTTTAAGATCTGATGCTTTTCAGTGGCCCAAGGTCTTAATAGGAAAACTAAAATAAAATATGATGGCTCTTTATTGGAAAAACAAGTAACTGATAAGTAAAAGGAATGAGACACATAAGAAACAATTACAAAAACAAGTATTGGATTTGTTCTTTGCATGAGCAACTACTAGTTATGAATGAAAGAAAACAAAAAACTAATTTCAACATAGTCAATATGCTGCCATAGTCAATATGAGCTTGATTCTACCAATTAATATGAATACTGGCTCAAAGGGTTTGTTTCTTTTTTTTATTGAAATACACAAGCATATGAAGAACTGCAAGCAATTCTCCCAACTATCGCCATGACATTCAGATTGTTGCAGGTTCCTCCCCTGCATCTGTGAGGCATTAACTGGCTCTACTGAGGGGAGGGGAGAGAGGATATACAAGCCTGAATCCAACTGCAGGATCAAGACATGTTATGCAAAAATCCAATTAAAAAACTTCTAATAAACTTTTCCTCAACAGGGAGACTTACAGCAGAGAAACTAATGATACTTTCAAGATTGTTTAGCAAGTATTTTAGCTTAGAACAGTTTGTGGCAGCTCAAGAATACTGGGCAGGTTGTATCAGTCTTTGTAGTTCTGAATTGTTCTCATTAAATGATAGTAAAAACACCACCTGGGAGACAAAAGCAGCAAATGCATTTATCTGGGCTAAGAAAAGTTTTCTCTGTCATTGACAGAAGGGAAAAAATGGGCAATATACACTCACATGGCAGTCAGGGACTGTGGAAAGGCTGCCTTTCCAGTCAGTATCTCAAATAGGCTGGCTCAAATTCCTCCTGGCCCTTTCTCCCCTTGCACAGACTTGCCTTCAGAACTCTAACTAACCCTCTTTGCTTCAGTGGGCCAACACTGAAAACTTTACCTTTTTCTATCACCTCTTCAACTACAAAATGAAGTGAAATTCAAACTCTGAAGTCAGCCTGCTCCCATGCTTGCCCCCCCTCCCTTGGCTCTGCAGTGAATCTCAGTGTGCATAAAAGGTGATACTAGTGTTGCTTGCTGGTGCCCAATACTCAAGTGTGCAAAGCTCACACGTGCACCCAACACCATATTGAGGGAGGCGGCCAGGGAACACAGACTGCCTTGGCTCTGGGTGCCCTGAAGCCCTGGGTACACAGTCAGTAGGTACTCTCAAATATCAGCGCAGCATCACCTCTCTCTGTCTTTTAGACAGTGAACTTCATGGTTACAGGAAAGGGGAAAGGGAGAAGTGCTAATACAGACAGTTGTATGTCAGGCTTTCCACTTTGTACCGCAGTTTCTGTGGGAAAGGACAAGCARTGCCAGTTACATCTCTCCGATCCCAAGGCTATCTGCTGAAAATCTATTGGAAACAAGTTTAAAAATTCACAAGAAGCCTTACTAAGTAGAGAAACAAACAGCAGAAGTAGGGAAAGATACTCAACACAAGCAGGTGAGAGGAGGTCGTATCACTACAAGACCGAGAGACTGCAAAACACCATGAGGGGACTGATGCACTGGGAAGGAGGCAGGGATTTCTCTCAGCTGCTTCCTGAATGATTCTTGGGATTTCTATCTTTCAGAAGAAACTGGCTTATAAATTCCTTGTAAAATTTCAAAATTCTCTTCTTGTCCAGTTGCTTAAAAGAAAAAGTGTTTTGCTCATTATCCTTTCTAGTCTGGTGCCTTTTGCAAGAGGGACAGGGATGTATCTATAGGATAGATCATATAGACTGGGTTGAGCTGCCGCACAAGTCCTTTACATGCAGACCTTTTCCAGGAGGCTCCCTTGGCATATAGGAGAGCCACAGTCGAATTGACTTCTGCTCCCCTCACTTTGGCACAGCATCGCTCCCAGCACCAAGGACTGAGGCATGTGGATTTTTCAAACACTAGAAACAGATGTCAAATCCACCCAACTTCTACTTCACATTGTTCCTCATCCCAAACCTCATCCATCCTTCTTTGCAGCCCTTGCCCTCCTCGGGTCTGCTCCCTCCCATGCAGCAGRGTCAGTGACAAACGTCTTGCTTTTGGCACCCAAACGTAGCCCTCTCAGGAACCCATGTGCTTGTGGCATGGCACCAGCCCCCCAGCATACACCAGCTGTACCTGAGCTGTGCAGCTTCCTCGGTGAGCCTAGCAGCCTCCCACAGGCACTGAAGCTGGATGGAAAAGCATAAGCTGCTTCCAGAGCTTGAGCTGATAGACCAGATCCTCAAGTTATTTCCAATAACAATCTTAAAAAAGAGGAAACAGCAAGCACATAAACCTCCCCACTAAGGAAGAGGCCTGGTCTCCAATCCCCACTTTGATGCCCGTTTAAGGAACTTTATATTAACCAGTAACAGGATAGCATAAATGCATAAACCTTGCAGAAGGACTGGCAGAGGACTGCAGTTGAGTGCCATAAACACAAGATCTGGTGGGAAGTGCTGGTCTGATCTATAGTAGTTGCTCTTGTCTAGTTGGGCAGTGAGATCAGCTGCCCTCAGCCTGAGCCCACTAATGCAGTAAGATAGGGAGAGGAGGGACAGGCATCTCCCCCTCCATCACTGTCTTTAAAGTGATGGTTGCACCATCATTTGCTGTGACCAATGAAGATAAGTATTTGCAGGTACTGGATTTAGCAGCTGAGGTAGGAAGGCAAATGTATAGCTTTTACAGAATGAGTTCAGCTGTGAACCTATTTAAGTCTTTTCAGATACAAATGCTGCTAAACACCCTTAGCCATAAACACGGATGGCTAGAAAAATGTCATCTCTAAAGGCCAAGTTTTGTGAACATAAATCACAAGCACCTATGTCAGGTGCCACGAAGGGTAAAGCACAGCTATACAGAAGGGATGGAAGTCTAGAAGATCTCAGTTTGAGGCCTGAGGACCTTAATCCACTTTTAGACACCAATTTTTCTGTGAAACTTCATGTTGGCGTTTATATCTTTGCTTCAATTACACTAACAAGGGATATGATGTACTGATTTTTCATTCTGGCTCACCAAACAGTTACCCATCTTGAACTTAATTGTAATTTTTTTCTTCAGAATTTACTAAAGTGTCTTACTAGTACATACATATTTTATAGAATCATACACCCAAGTTGCAGATTAATTCTGTAATTATTTCCTTTAAGTCACATCAAAAGCTGAATGTCAATCAACAACACATGAATTGTCAAGAGCAAATCTAACTCTGGTCTGAAGATTAAGCAACCATCAGAAAATAATTTGCACTAAGCAAGGTGAAGCTAAAAAGAAAAAAGCACATACACACATTAAAACAAACTTGTAGTTGTATTTTATTTAATCAATGAAAATCTACCTTAAAAACACAAAATCAAATTTGGTAACCCAATACACTGAATTAGAGAAAGCTTCAAGCTTTTAAGCACAAGCCAGAAGTCACAGTCTCAAATGAGAGTCTCAGAGGCCAAAGCAATACACTGGAACAAAGTAGTATCTTTATGAGGAGACATGCTCCTTGCACCATTAGCATGGTTTCAGGTGCAGTATTTTTTCAGCTGTCAGTTACAAGAAGCAGCATTGATATTGGTTTTATAGTTATGTTTGTTGCATTGCTTACCTAGGCTCTGGATTAATGGAGATCACAAGCAAGTTTAAGCACTTGCCTGTCCAATTACTACCAACAGACAATTTACCTTGTGATAAAGCTAGCTTTATTTAAATGAGGTTCAGACAAGAATTAACTTTACATATTATTAACAGCTTTGGAACTACAAACATAAGAATAGGGATTACACAGGTCATGCTATTGTTATTTCATTTTACCTGCTGCAGTTATTGCAATATGGCTTAACGTACATAGGAATACAATTTGTACAAGTTCAGCCAAGTTCGCACTTGTGAGGTGTTATTAAGAGCACGATTAATTTGCAAGCCAATTTAACCTGTGGAAACCAACAGAGGTTGTTAGAATTGCCCAAAGCTAAGGGGGAAAGCTGCCGCTAACGATGGACAAAGATGGACTGGATTGTTTGAAACCATGTTGTTCAGCTTTAAATATTTATATCATTTGCTCTGAGGTAAGGAAAAATCTTTTGATGCTTCCACACAGGACAGCACCAGATGGTGCAATCACACCAGTGCAATCAGTCACATTGCTTGCTATATGTGCAGCCTTGAGGAGAGGCAAGCACCTACCATAACAAGAGCGTTTGTACACTACAAGTTGATTTTAAAATAAATTACTATACAGGTAGGATAGTGAAACTATTGTTCAACTTGATGGGCATCAGTTTCACAAAGTGCGATCTGTAACCTTCACTTTAGAAATCAGAGCGGAAAGTAGTGACTTGTACCCCCTTTGTCTGATTTTAATGTAAACAAGAAAAGAGAAGATTGACTCTTGCTGGGGGCGGCCATCCCAGGACTGTCAGTCTTGGGCCTTCTGCCTACCTTTAAATCCCCCAGCTCATTCTGTTCTACAGCTGTTCTCAATCCAACCCACCTTACATCCACCTTGCATTAAGAGTTTTAAGTTTTCAGCACCCCAAAGCCCTTTGCAGTCCCAGGCACAATTCATCATCAAGCCCTTAACCTCCTTCCTGCTCCTCCTGCAGTGAAGACAGGGAATTGCTATGAGTAGGGAGGATTTCAGGAAATGCCGTGGTGGGAAAGCAGTTCAGGCATGGGTTGGGAAGGGAGGAAGCTTGTTTAAAGAAAGTTTGGTAGAGGGTGTCGGTGGGATGAAGGCTTTGGGGTTGGATGAGGAAGTGACCAGAAATGAGCTGACTCTTGGATGAGAGGGGTGTGATTTGAGGGCTGTGATACAGATGGGGTTGCTAAATAAGCAAGAAAGCAGGAGGAATAATGAGTCTGGAGGGTTCTCAGAAACCTGGGAAGACTGCAAGTTGAAATGATTTTGGTATGGGTAGTTGGTGGATCTGCCACAAGTTAGGGCTCTCCTTTTGTCTTTCAACAGATCACAGTCTACATTAAAATCAGAATTGAGTTTAGGATATACATATAAATATTCAAAGCATGACAGCCAAGTTTTGGAGGGGTTTTACGAGGGGAAAACCTGGAACAATAAATAGGAAAGTACATGTTATCAGTTTCCTCTCCAATGGTATCCATTTCATCTCCAGGCTACACTACAAAATTCCTTTAACGGCATGTCTAAATGGTACAGAAATATCATACCTCTACATTAAAATCAGAACTGGGTTTAAGACATACATATAAATATTCAACACATTACAGTCCAGTTCTGGAAACCTGAAGTCTGGAACAACAGAAAAAGGGTATTCTCAGTTTCCTCTCAGGCTACCCTGTAGAAGTCGCTTCTGACTAAATCAGGCCTGCACAAATACAATCAAAGGATGGAGAGAGCCTGTAGGGCARTTCTTTTACCTGAATGGGATTGAGAGGCAGCAATCTTGAGCATCTTGCTCGAGAACCTGTGCGTGTTCCAGTTCCTGCTGTTCGATAAAGAAACATGCACTAGTCAGCCAGAAGTCTCACGTGTTCTCGTCATTCAGCTCTCCTCTCCCTTCATCCCCCTCAGCCAAGCAGCACTTACGGCCTCTCGGTAGATCAAACCAAGGCAGCTACAGAGGATGAGTGCACTAAGGGAGACTGCAGAGAGAAGGTAGGGGATTCAGGTATAAATGAAGGGATTGAAGGAGACAGGACAGACATGAGACATTTTAAGTGAAGGGATGGCAATAACTGTGGCACAATTTTTAGTGGTCTGCCCATTCACTTAGTTGCACATCTCCAGTCTAAATGGTATATTTTGGGCAAAGGCAAATGACCTTTGCATGGTACACACATGTGAATATACCCAACATTAAAGGCATTGTTTTTAATAGAAATGACAAAAAGGTGAAGTCTTCAAAAGAGCAGCTGTTAACATCCAAGAATAAAGGGTGGTGAATAAAGCTCCTGGCTCTGCCACAGGATTGTCAGTTGTTCTCTAGGACTGGCATCTCTCCAAATGCCACAGGGATGCTTAGCACATCTGAAAGAAAGAAGACAGTAATAAAGCTTTATTAATGACAATTTCCTCTCTCAAGAATATCTTATCATCATTCTTAAGCAGTTTTCAGAAATGGAGTTGAAGAGGGTCACACAACTTAATTAAGCAAGAATAATAAATAGCCTAAGGAGAACCTATCCCTATCATCTTTTCTGATTCAGATTTCACTCAAGTTCGAAGAGCTTTGGGAAATGAGGCACTCCTGATTTACAGTGGAAGGCATCAGTCACCCCCTTCTGAATTTCCAGCTTTGTTAGAGGAGAAGCATGTATACAGATTAAATGTCACACCCACTTGTATGGCATGTGTTTTGTATAGCTAAGAAAACTGGAAACTGTATTTTCCACCTCCCAGAAAAATCCTTAAACTACAGGCCAGAGGCCAAGTTGAAGGGAGAGACCGTTAAAGTGAGGGGTGATTGTACAGAAAAGGAAACAAGGTGTTGTGTGGCCGAGAAAGTCAGTAAAGAGAAGAAGAAGAAGAAGAAAAAAAAAGTGGGCTATTGGTTAAACTAGGAAGCAGTGCTGGCCATAATCTCTCTTTGGCTAGTTTAAAATAAAAATGAGAGACAAGAGTTGTAGACACCTCAAAATTACTCTGGAAAGGGAAAGAAATCGCTTACTAAAAAATGCTGCTTACATTTGAGGCCTCAGGAGCCAATGAGTTCAGGCTTTGGGGATGTTGACAAGGCATGCCTTCATGGCTACAAACATCCTCCGGTGTCTGTGTTTTCACATCTTCCACTGACAGGTGATGTTGTTCATCATTCTTTTCTACCTGTGTTTGCTGACCTGTATCTTGGTCTGGGATTTCCAGAATCTGCCCCACCTCTTTTTCCTTTAATTTTGGTGGGTGTGTGTCAAGGGGTTCTTTGGTTGAATCTTCTGAAGTACCCATTCCTACTGCTGACTTCGGAAGTCTCGGACTTTCCCTTGAAACATCTTGAGGGCTAATCATAATTTCTAATGAATTCTCACTTTTTCCTTCTTCAGACGCATGAGAAATGAACAGCATGTCTTTTGCTTGTTCTACACTTGCATGAATTTCTGCAGACTCTGCTAATGTGGCATGTTTCCCTGTTCTTGACTGCTGGAGCTCTTGTTCTCTGCTTGGTATTTCTTCCTCTTTGACAGGAAGGTGATGATCCCCTTGCATAGTTTCCAGAAATTCAGATATTCTGCTATCTGGTTGGCTTTCTCCTACAGACTTTGTGTGCTGCTTTGATTCAGATGCAGCTGCCTCTTCTGTATCTGTGAGTTTGTCAACAGCCGTCTGGATGACATTCAATACAATTTTTGTACTCTGGGACTCCAGAGTCACAGACTGAACAGTGTCCTTCTCTAACTGAGGGTGGGCAAGAGAAGGACTTTTCTTCGAAGGATCAACACTTTGTTCAGGGTGTCCAAATCCCTGGGGCATCTCTTGCTTCTTCTCTGCCTTCACAGAAGCAGGAGGTGCTTGAGGTTGAGGTGCTTCTGCACTGTCAGGCTCTGCAGTCCCAGGGCCTGAATGGTCAACAGTAGCAACTGGGACTTCTTCCGGAGACCTTTGCCCACGCCTGGCTGCCAAGGGCTCTAACGTTCTGGCTGCCGTGTCTGTGGGTGTCACGGTTTCGACAGCGACAGGTTCTTCAAGGGCAGCAGCTGGTGCTGGCACGGACACTTTTGGTGCCTCCGAGCTTTCAGCTCCAGGGAAGGCTGAGCCAGGGCCTTCCTCTGGCACAGGTAAAACCCCTTGCTGCACAGCAGGTGAGTGACGTTCATCACCGCTCACAGCTTCCAGTGTGCCAGAGTCACCTACGCCTTGGGCTCTTTCCACCAGTCGCTCCCCTTTGGTTTCTTCCCTCAGCACGCCCTCACAGTTTGAGGTTTCTACAAGTTCTTGTGCTGCTTCCACCGGCTCTTCTGCAGCTACGCTGCTTTGTGTTTCGCATTTCTTTGGGCTGCTGCCAGGGAGGACGCTGCTCCCATTGTCCGTGGTATCCATGCCGGTGGATGCTAAGGCAGATAGGTTTTCTCCTTCAAGCTGCGTGGGGGCTGCAGTGACAGGGCCTGGGGAGTCCATGCTGAGGATGGCGTCGTCCATTTTGTTCTCCTCAGTGTTTTCACTCTGGGAGAGGGCTGCAGTTTTGAGTATGGCATCTTGTAGTGGGCCGCCTTCCGTCTCATCACTCTGGGAGAGCACTTCTCTGGTGGTTCTTTCTTGGCATTTGGGCTCCAAGATGGGCCCAGAGGCTTCTGCAGGGATCTGCACACAAGCCCCCTCGCTCACACTCTGCCCAGACGCTGCAGCTGCTTCTGAGCCAGTTGCTTCTGGAGTGAAGGCAGAGACTTGTATCCCCTTCTGCACGGGGAGCTCGGCAGCGGGGACTTTGGTGCTTTTTAGGGCAGGGAGCCCAGACTCGCCTTCCTCTCCCTGGGGAGGTGCCTCGCCAGGAACTCCRTCAGCCCAAGCCTGGCCTGCTGAGTCCAAGGCAGGAGTTGCTGCTTCTCCCTCTGGCGTGCCAGGGACCGCAACGACAACTGCTTCTGTGTGCTCCGGTCCCTCGGAGGGGGTGTCATGCTCACCTTCAAGCTGCACAGGCACTTCAGTTGCAGTGCCTGCAGTGCCTGCAGGCCCCAAGGCAGAGGTGTCGCCTGCATCCATGTTTTGCACCTGAGGAGAATGGGAACAGAAATGTGAAGAAAGGTATGAGCGGAGAGTGATTGGGAATATTCTGCATGCAAAAGCACCAGAAGAAATGACCTGGAAGGTGAGGGTTATAAGAATGGCATGTGTTGGTGACACTGAGATTAGCAGATCATCAAGATCCCAGCACATTGGTGCGTAGTTTCACAGGACACACAGCTCAGGAAATGAAGGACAGCCTAAAAGGATGTACAGCTGACACCACGTAAACCAAAGACTAAGCCAGTATGATGGTGGGAAGGCAGGGAAGAGGGTAGGAGCATATCAGCCACCATCACTCCTGCACCTTCAAAGCCACAGGTAGGGGTGCCATTTCTTACCTTTGCAGAGGTACATCAGCCACAATTGCATGTCTGCCCGGGACTAAAAATTCCATCTGATATGTATGGTATAATGTATATGTGTCATATTGTTTCCTATAATATCTTCAATAACATTACTCAGTGCAGAAGCCTTAATGGTGATTGTTTCTGCACCTTCAGATTCAAGCACGCCATCTCCCACCTCTTACTGTAGGAACTGCAGCCATCTCACTCTGCACAGAAGCCTCAGTGCTAGCTGCTTCTGGAAATTTTTCAATCTGTCTCACTGAAAGAAACTTCAGTTCCATCATTCTGTAAAAGGAAGGTCCTTGACAACGATTTTGCCTGCTTCTGGATTAGCTATGATGTCTAACACTTGCTGAATTTTTCTGAGACAGATCAACCTTTGCGTTATACGTAATACTTACTGCAGTCTCCACTTCTGGAATATGTTCATCTCTCATCTCATTTCCTGCCAGCTCTGTTAAGGGCAGTTTGTCTTGTTCTGAAGAATCCTGCTTTAGTATGGGTTCTTCCTTGGAAGTGACCATTTTGCTGCTGTGAAAGTCTTTATCTTTTGATGAAGGTTTCTCTGTTGTCCTTTGCAATTCAGGTGCTTCCTCATGGTCTTCTACAACTGCTTCTTCATGCGTCTGCCACTGGCTTTCATCTCTCAATATATCTACATTTTTAAGTCCTTCTGTGTTCTCTTTCATTGCAGCAGGTACTTCACTTCTCTCCGAACCTTCGTGTAGAACTCCTCCTTCACTTCCATTTTTGCCCTGAATGCTCCTTGCACTTCCCAGGTCTTGGATGTCATCCTCCTTGTGTCCTCCTGTTTTCAAGGACTGTTCAAGCAAAAGAGTTCCGTGACCTACCACTTTCACATCTTTAGCATTGTCTTTCAATTCTGACTCAATTTCTTGCACTGTCTCAATTACAGTTGCTGTCATGGTTCTTTCACTAACCAGCTCTGCTACATCCGATGACCTTACTCTTTCAGCAACTTCCTGAAGAACTTCTTGTGTCTGTCTCTCTAATTCTCTCAAGTTTTGCTCAGTAGCCTCTACTTCCTGTACAGGTGTAACTTCTTCTGTAGTATCAGGGGTTTCTGACAACCGTGAAACAGCAGAAACCATCTCAGTTGTCTCCTCAGCAAAGGATACTTCCATTGTTTCTTCGGCACAGTAAGCTTCTGTTGTCTCCTCCAGAGCTGTCGCTGCTTCCGAGGTTAGCTCTTGCTCACTTGCTGTGGTGTCATCACTTGTATCCTTTCTCATCTCTGGCACAGTCTTAGCAGCAACCACCACGACTTCTTCTACAACAGCTTCTGATTCAAATGTTTCCTTAGTTTCTTTCTCTTCCTCTTCTTTTGCCTGCTCAATGCACTCCGTCACAGCAGCAGATATCCAAGATGGTGATCTTTCTTCAGTACTGGTAACTGCCCTTTCTCCTTCCACAACAGTAACACTAACTGCATGTACAAGCCCTTCATTAGCTTGCTCAGTTCTTAAGGTCTCTTCTAGTTTTTCCACTCTTTCTTTCTCCGAGGTTTGTTCTCTTATCGCTTCAGCATCTTTTGCTTGTTGGGCTTCAATTTTCTCTTGCTCTGCTGCTTCATATTCAGATAAAGGAACAACAGCTGGAACATCAAAATCTTCTTCAGTTGTTTCTGCCATGTCTTCTCTTGCTTGTTTAAGAAGCGTTGGTTCTGGTTTCCCATCTGACTTTTTCTTCCTACGGCCAGGCATCAGTTTTCTAAAAGGAACCCACGATTCATCTTTTCCAGGCTCGCCATCTGATGTTGAGTGCTCCAGGCTAGATCCCATGACAGAGTCTTCGGTTCTCTCTTCCATTCTGGTTTTGGATTTCCTTCTTGGAGTAACTAACCTTTTAAATGATTCCCATGTTGAAATACCTTCACCTTCAGATGGGCTTCCAGCTTGTTCAGGGGAGGAATTCCCTTGTCCTTGATCACTCTCCTGAGAGCTAGTAAGAACTGTATCCGTTGCTGTTTCTTTGCTCTGTCCAGATTCTTCTATTCTTTGGCCTTCTTGACCAAGCTTATGTTCAGCTTCTTCATCAGATGATGATGATTTCCTGGCTCTTTTCTTTGAAGAACCCACACATATAAAAGCTTCCCAAGACACAGAGGTGTCAACCTTTCTTTTGGGCTCTTCAGTGACTTTTTCTTGTTTCTGGTCCATCCCATTTTCTTTTAATTCTCCCTGATTTTCATCAGCTGCATTTTCAGTTGTAGACACTGCAGCACTCTTTGTCTTATCAATTTCTTCTTCTTTATCACTTTCAGAAGGTCTTCTGACACGTTTCTTGGGAATCACCATCTTTTTAAATGATGCCCAGGGTGTAACACTTTCTCTTTTTCTCTCAATATCTGAAATTGCAGCATCTTCATTTTCAGTGACCTGCATCCCATCTCCAGATTTTTCCAAAGAAGGAATCTCACTTAACTCCTCAGGAGAAGAAGCAGAACTCTCTACCTTTTGTTCTTCTGGGCTATCTGGAGAATCTGATAAATGCTGAATTTGTTCTCCCTGTTCCCCTAACTTAGAGTCCTCTCTCCTGCCTTTATGCTTCTTTCCAGACAGTTTTTTTAATCCAGTACCTGTAAAGAGTTTCTTTAAAGGGCTGCCCTGTAGTTTATTTTTTTCTTGAGAAGACAGAAGTTCAGCTTCACTTGTGATACCTTCTGGAGGCCTCCTTCCAACTGCCTCATCAGAAGTTATTTCTGTGGTTATTTCAGTTGGTTTGATATTATCAATCATAACTATGCCAGTTTGACCCTGTAGACTTTCATCAGTGGGTTTGGCTGACTGTTGGTCATCCTCTGTGTCAAATGAATGTTCAGAAGTGGAAAAGGACTTAATTCCAGGAGCAGCCAGAGTCAGTTTTGTCTTGTGCGCTTTACTTGCTTTCTTCTCCATGGTTGTGTCATGAGCTTCTCCTGGTGTCTCTAACTTTCCAATGAGGTCTTCTGTTGCAGGTGAAATTATTGATTCTGGTTTCTGTGTTTTTTCATCAAATGTTTCTTCCTCCAGTGCAGCTAAGCATTCAGGTTTATTTCCTGTTCTTCTTTCAGATTTTTTTAACTCTTCACCAGAACTTTCAATCGGCAATAAAGATCCTGCTTCAAGTTTCTCTCCAGAGGACATTTCAGTTGTGTCACCTATTTCACACTTCTCTGTTGATTCCAGTTTTTCTTCTACAGATAAAACTTCTGAAGATGTTTTCAATTCTCCATTTGCACTCTCAGTGATACCACTAAAACCAGGGTCAGTGGTACATGTCATSTCTGTCACCTCATTTCCTTTTTCTCCTTCATTTTTTTCTTCCTTTTTACCAAGATCTTCTGAGCTTTCCACTAACTTCTTTTCTTCATCTTCAGCTTTTTCTTCCTTCACACTCTCTTTAACAACTGCTGCTCCTATAACCTCATTGCGTCCCYGCATGTCATGCTTGGTTAGCTCTTCTTTCTTACTTGCTTCAACTGTTACGGTTGCCAGAGTCTTTTTCAGTTCCTGCTTTTCATCTTCAGTTTGCTCTTTCTCATGTGTTTCAACAGTTACTGCTGTCACATTCTTCTCTTGATCTTGACTCTTGTCCTCAGATTTCTCTTCCTTTTCAGCGGCTTCAGCTGTTAACATTGCCTCCTCTTTTTCTTGGTCCTCTTCTTTCTTAGAAGTCGGTAGTTCATCTTCTTTAGGCTTCCTAAAACTCTTTTTTTTCCTAAATCCAGTCCATCCCTGAGAAAAAAATTTTCGTAATGGTGATGCAGTATCAGTAGCTAAGGCAGCTGACTGAGAACACAGCTCCTTTGCTTCTGGTGTTTTAGGAGATTCATCTTCTGGGTTTTCATTCTTCGTTGTGTCTTTGGTGGTGTCTTCTGCAGAGAGGGCATCCTCAGGCACTGGTATTTCCTCTGGGCTGACTTCACTTTGATCACCAGCTCCTTCAGTACCTTCTATTTCCTTTTTTACAGTAAGCAGTTGAACTGGTTCTGACTTTCCTGTCTTTTCCTTCTTAACTGTGAATCTGAATCCAACAAATTTAAAAACCTTTTTAAAGCCCAGATCATAAGACTGTGGCTCAGATGCTTGCTCAAGGTCTTCTGCATCTTCTTCCAAAGACAGCAATTGTTTAGATATATGAGGATCCTCTTTTTCATCATCTACACCATCCTTGGTGCTTGAGTCTGAAGGACTTGTCTCCATAGTTATGGCCTCTTCCTGCAAAGTTGCACTGGACTGCTCTGTTTGTCCAACTGTTAAAAAAAGAAAAAAAAAATAGTTTCCTTGAATTCTCAATTACCTGTTGCTTTCTACCTGTACACATATATTTATTTTCATTAATCAACACTTCCCAACCATGTAAGTTCTATTGCCTGTGTTCCTCTTCAATGTGCTACAATTACCATTTTTAAAAGGACTAGGTCTAAGCTTACTCTAATTTACTATAATTCCTCTTCTTTCTCATTTCAGTCCATGTACCTTTTCAAAGCTTATTTGCAAATGCACATTTAGAGCATATATTCTCTCATTCTTTCTTTCCCTCTGTTGTGGGTTTGGTGGGGTTTTTTAGACTGTAAGACAAGATGATACTAAAACTTGGTATGAGAAAAAAAGTGTTCATTTCTATCCTATCATATATCAAAGAATTCACAGAACAATATATGTAATTATTTCTAAAGCCGATGCTCCATATCCTTTTGATGCAGAGGAATACTTTTAATAAAGGAGAGAATTTAAAAAATGCGTTGACCTAAAATGATGACAAGAAAAGCAGAGCTCATTATTCAACTCTGTCCCAAAAGAATGGTAAGATGTGATAAAGTTTATGGGAGATTTCCTATTTTTCTGAAAACCTGAAAACTCCAAAACAGTTACARCACCCCATATTTATTTTAAACTCAGGAATCTTGATCTCTACCATACATTACATGACCATTACAGCCAGACAGAAATCTCATCCACAGCAATTCCATATCCCTTAAAATTAATGAGGTTGTTAATGTGTAAGCAGGTAGAATCTACTTCTCACAAGTCTATTTTTGCCTTATCTCTTTCTTGAGCATTGTTTGAGTTCTTCCTCAGGACACTGGCAGCCACCCTGACAGTCTTGCTGAGACAACTTAAGTATTACCACTCCTAGCCATGAACTGCCTAAGTTCACAGGCTGGCATATAAAGTAACACCCTGCTGAAATGCATCAGCTAAGGAGCCAGCATGCAACCAGTTTACAGCACAAAATTGCAAGCTCCCCATACCCCAAATAAGTAAGTATTAAGTATGTAAGTATTATTAAAAAACCTGTAAAGTTATAGTAGGCCTAAATTTTCATTCAATAGTTTTAAATGAATCTCTGGAGGCAAAAAGATGGGGAAGAACTAGGATGTCCTGTAAAAGATCAGAAGATAAAATTCCTGTGGCTTATAATCTGAATTATATAATAATAGTGTGATGAACATATCTGGCAAGCGACAAAACAGCATATAAAGATTACATCTGCAGTTCATTCGAGACACTGAAAGACTCTGCCTCACAGGACATGCTGGAACATGAGGGAGGCGCAAATGAAAAAGGCCCATGTTAAGCAGCAACATCTTGGGAGAAAGCACTGCTCCTTTCTTTAAGTTGTACAAGTGCTACTTTGACGCCTGGGGGCATGTAGGAGACAGCTTTCAGAAGTGATTTAGATTTTAGTTTTCATTTGATCCCACTCTGGAGCTGGATCTAAGTCTGAAGCTTAGGCCAGCTGGCCTCTGGAGGTCCTCCCAGCCCATGGCTGCTCTGGTTCTGCCTACGCACATCCCCTTTGGGAAGGGCTGCATCTTTGCCAGTGCTCGGACAGCGCACTCCACCTATGACTGCAACGCCCATCAAGAAGAAGCAAAACTAAATCTACAAATACGCTATCTTCTAATAGCGATGTAGAGGGCCAATGCTGTTTATAGTCCCAATCAGCAGCCTACTGACTGTTGTTTCTCAACTGACATAAGCAAAGCTTTTTATTTTTCTCTTTATCTCATAGTTTAAAATTACTTTAACTGTTAACTACTAATTCACTTAGGAGTTGGGCCTCTGACAACCATCCTAAACTCCTTGAACATTTTAAAACAATGACAGATGTTCAAATGAGTAATTTGTGAGGGAGCAGCAGAAGAAGAGAGAAATCTTTCTAAAGAATCCAGGAATATTACTCCATTGGTAATATACCTCATGCACACTTTCAAAAAATACAGGAAGTTTATTTTTTAATTCCTAGAACACAAACTAAGTGTTTAAGAGAAGTTTCACGGATTTACAGGTAAGCATGTCTACTGTAAGGGAGGACTGGAACAGAATGTGAACTAGTAAGGTACTTCCATTTTCAAAGCAAGAGGTAAGGCATAGGACTAGTTTATAAAGGCATCTCTTCACGTTCATGATAACCATTCAAAGGATTTTTGCTCATTATATTTATAAACTGACGTATTCTATAACATTCTAAGACAGACTCAATATCTGTAAAATGCTTTGAAAGTAAAAAGAATTGTATCATTAYAAAAGCTTCAGGTATAGGTATTTATTAAGATAACTACTGGGATCATAAAATTAAGAAAGGGAACACAGAAATTTACAGGCTCAGTAAAAAGCGTTCAAAACCTGTAGAATCAGGTATACAGTAATTAGATCTTCCTTGTGAGTCAAACAATCGTGCTACCTTGCAACACTTCATTAAATAAATTGCAAAAAGGAAGGTCTGTAACAAAAAAATGTATTGACTGAGCACATATTTTAATACCAGTCTGACATTTGGATGGAAAGCCACAACTGTGCTACACACTTCTCACCTCCGTCACTCCCTCATAGCACACGCAGTGGGTGTGTCTGCAGGCTAAGTCCAGCCACTGCCCCTATCACTCCACAACAAAAAGCATTAATCTGGCCACAAGGTATTTCAGGCCCAAGGAAACTTAAAGCTTGGATGTCAGCTAGTAAGTGACATGCTACTGTTGTTCCCAGCCTCTACTTTGTCTACTTCTTTCTGTCACACTTAAAATTACTCTATTGGCATTTTAACCCCAATCCATTTCTGATGCCCCTCCACAGCATTTGAAGACAGAGATGCCATTCAAGAAATTTTCTGTGTATGCTGCCAGCTGGCAAGAGTCTACCACTGTTTTGTGACAGGCCTGCAATATGATATGTATCAAAGTCATGCTTTTGCAAGAAATACCCCCAATCAGCATTTTTATACTTAGTGGGCACAAAAGAAACAGAGGACCTGAGAAGTCAACTGTACACACTGAACTTTATACTTAGCAGTTGAATTCTTTAATGACATTTTTATTAATGACATTCTTGGTGCCCAACCATTGTTAGTGCAGACGGTTTTGAATGCAAAGCAAACAATGAGTAACTCCACTTAGAAAGCTTTGAGAATTATTTACACAAGGTATTGTTCAGAGTATTGCAGCATGTCACTACCACAGATCTTCTGGCAAGACAGCTAGCACTCTGTGAATGAATTTACAGAACTTAAAAGCATCTTTAAGAAACACAGGAGATCCTTTCAAAATACCTCCCAGAAAACTGTTTAGTGAAACACTGTGAGAAAAACAATTTCTTAGGTCTGCCCTGGGTAGGGCTGCACTTCACCCACTATGGGCTAGTCAAGGCAAAAAATACAATAAAGATATATCCAGAGGCAATGATAAAATCATAGGTTATATCATAAAATCGATCCACTTTGTTATTTAAATCCACTGTGGCTAAGAACTAAAGCTGAAATTCAATTTTAACTGTTTGTGTACCAGGTAACTTTCAAGTCTTTTTAATTGAATCAAGGTGCAGTTTGTGCTTTAATAACTGCAAACATTCCATTTTATTCTGAAAGAAACATGTGATGCTGAAGGCCTTAAGGAATCAGAAGTGCCTGACTTCAGTTTTGCAGGTAGCTTAGTCAATGGGTAAGAATTTATTTCCATTTTATCAGATGCATGCAGGTACTGATCAGATGTTGGAACATCAGTATTTTCAAACTGGCTGAATTCCTATCACATCTCATTAAAATGAAATTAATTATTAACACTTCTCTTTTAATAACCTGATTGACACTTTCAGCGATGTAACTTAACTGCCACCACCAATTCATCTGTCTCTAGAAGTGAAAATGTGTTCCTCCTCTGGTAGTCGCAAGAAGGAAAAAAGAACTCTGACTGCAAGAGTTAAATCCACAGCACTTCATGTGCTTGCAGTCAACCATGTCAACATCTGGAGCTGGTTGACTTTTCCCCCCCAAGGATTTGCAGTACTGTGCTGGATTTTTTTCATAAATTCCCTACATTCTAAATCTATCAGATGTATGTCACACACACCCTGTTCCCCATGTTTCAAACTCTACTGACCACTGAAAGACTCCAGAGGGGTTTTTTTATTTTGTTTTCATTTATTCAATGTTTAAATATTTAGGGCCAAATCGTGCTTTTAGTCACATATAGAATACTCTCAGTAGGTTTCCATGAGTGTAAGTGAAATAGGAAATAGCCATGAAGCTGAAGGGTATTTTAGAATCATTCGCCTCCATTGCAGCTAGATTTGCCAAAATATGACTTGCAAAGAACACCTACTGCTCTAAAACTCACATGGCAGTGAAACACAAGAATGCAATTTATAATTGGATTTGAACTAAGTGCCCATGATGGTGACAATTTAATACCAAGGTTTTATTAGTTAAATGCATTTTCCTTTACTGCACAATTCCTCTAATTATTATGGAAACATACAAAGAGAAGAAGGGCCATAAACACACAAAATCAGAGAAGCAGTAAATAAAAAACAAAACAAAACACATTTTAAATGACAACATCCATGACATCTCTCTCCTAAATAGATTTATTTAAAATGAAGTAGCTAGTTGGGATTTAGTGAATCCGAATATTTTAGCAAATAAAAGTGTAAGCTGTGCATTTAGCTTTCCATTGTAGAGTGTAAGAATTGGCTATTATACCACAAATTCTGATCCTTCTGACTTTAAATTTCAGGAGGTTGCTTTTAGTAAAACAAACAAAACCCCTATCAAACAATACACCTTGTAGTAACAAACATAAAGCAGAAATATGTCCAGGTGTTACCCTTTTAACAAACTTTTTTTTTTTTAATTAGATGCTTGAATATGCTAAAGGCTGCAGCACTGTTGCTTCTTGACAATATTTCACCAGTTCTTGTTTCCCATCTCTACTATTGATTATATTTACATTTCCACCTCAGTGTACAAATATGTCTTTCATGGAAAGCACGTACTACTTCCTTCATCGTTCTGTTCACTCCATTATTTCTAAGGACTGACTTGCTGTGCTTATTGTGGGGAGGGGTTTCTTTAAGAATGCTTAAATAATAAGGGAGGATTTACAGAGATTTTACACACTAAATTTCACAATGCATACATGCAATTCATGACCTTTCTAATCACGCTCTTTTTCCAGAGCTTTAAAAAACAAATACCAGCAAGTTCAGTCTTTAGTTCTCTGGTACTTGGTTGGCAACTGAACAGTTAAGTATTAAAATTTTACATACTTCTGCATCTGTTTTTAAAAAGGGAAAAAAGGAAGAAGTTGCAAAACATCTGTAATTTTTCATGTGTTTGAAACTCCTTGAAAAAGCAAAAGCAATATCCCCAGAAGAGGACGCTGTATATAACCTCAAATGAAAATAACGTGTAAAAAAAAAAAAAGCAGAATCATTTCTGATGTGATACTCTAACGTTCCCTCATAAACACCTTATTTTTAGAAGTTTATGCTTTTTTTGTCTGCTTCAACCTAGACAGCAACGTACCAAATTCCAGCATGGAAAGTTACATATTTTATTAATACAAGTTTTTAGAAATACTACTTCTTTCAGTTCAGTGTTTCACAAAGCCAGCGCTTCAGTTCAAAAAACAGCATTCAAGTTTCTTCAGAATTTTTTTTTTTTTTTTTTAACGTAAGGGTCATTAACCATGGCTTGGATATGCAGTTACTGTATTTAAAGATACTTCATTAAATGAACTCACAATAATAAACTGTTCTTAAACCAGCCCAGCTGTTCTGCTTGTCAACCAAAACGGCATGCTACAAATATTTATGAAATTTCATGGTTTTCCATACTGCCCGTGTCTCATGTTCAGGGACTTTGTTTTGCTTTTTAAAATAAAATGTATTGACAAAGTATAAGAAAGATGTAACAGTAGTACTCTGGTATTTGGGAAAAATATCTGCTCCACTATAAACAAGGAAGAGATACAGCAGTATAGCTCAGGAATTGTTAGGACATTTTTGAGAATGATTAATTAAAATGCACAACGAGCAACAGATTGAAAATTTTCTTTGTCAAAACATCTGCATGAAGAATAACATATTAACATCACAGACAAACTCACTACAAAGAAAATTTAGCTGCATCTACACTAATTAGACAAACGATAGCTTAATGTACTTCTGCACATCAATAAAGACATGTGCTGTGTCCCTTCAAAGAAATGATAACTTGTACTATGAGCCAGATGCAGTTCTTGCAAAATGTAGTATAGAAGCAATTGTGCTACACTGAAAATTCAATTCTAGAAGAATTATTAAATAAGAAAACCCTCAAACTATCAACCTGTGCAACCCTATAAAAAAATTTCTTTAGAAAAGCAGATTAACCTTTAATTACCAACAATAAAAGGAAATTAAAAAATAGAGAACCTTTGAGAAAAAAGACTCAGCATGTGATAAGCTCATTAAACATCAAGTTTAATCAAAACCCTATTGTAAACAGCAGTAGGATATCTCCTCCCCTACTAACTGATTCAAATCACGTACAGTCTTCCCCAGGGTCAGCTCCTAACAGAGCTGGACTTCCACAGGCTTTGTTGTTGATGTGTATTGTAACAATAAAGTATTTTGCAGGAATAAACCCTGTATTTGTGGAATATATTCACTAGCTCCAGTAAATTATAAAAAAGAGCAAATAAATAATTATTAATATAGTGAAATAAAAAAGAATTAGCAGCTTTCTAAAGACACACATCAATTCAAGGGAAATTCCATGATGAAAAATAATTATCTTTAGGAAACGTAATGTATATTTTTTTAATTTTGTACTGCCACCTTATCTTACACAAAAGACACATCTCTATGCAAAAACAGCAGTGCAAGATTTTTTTTTTTTTTAATTCTCAGCTCCTCTCAATATTATTATCTTTCCAGAAATCCCAACTAGTTTAGGGTGCCAGCTCTAATACTTCAGTGGCTCATCCACCACTTTCTTAAATAAAATGTAGAGAGTTCAACAGATATAGCATCAAGTTTTTGACATTACAGGCTGGGATCCTCCTGAGACACACACACATACACGAATGTTTTGCTTCATTATAATTAAAACAGTTTTAGAGTAACAGCTTCATTTCTTTTATGCAAATACTTCTGCAACTTCTAAATGATGCCCACTTCTACTTCTCTTTCAATTTCACTTAAGTTTAGTTTGAAAGATATTGTATTGAATCATCTTTTGATTAACATACAATAGCATAATCAATGTGGCTACTATTGTTGCTTTTTTTTTCCAGCTACTAAGCTATATTCTGGTACTTCCAAAAAAAAAAAAAAAAGTACAATTAGCATCTTCTTCAAATTTATAAACCTTGTATCCTTGTATCGCAAGTACCACGTCAAACGTCCAAGTAGAAGTGGCAAGAAATTTCAAAATCTCAACAACCTACGGTTTGGACTTTGATAGAGTATTTAAGACGGACCTTTTAACTCCAAGCACACTAGCAGGAAACCTGTAATAAGTGAAACAATACTTTGGAGAGTGAAAGGCGCATTCCAGCACGCACAGCCCAGCTCACCACACCCTCGCCTCCCCACTGCCCGGCTAAGTAATAAAACGGCTGCAGCATAAAGTCCCCAGATGCCACACACAAAAGCAGGCGCTCATCAGCGGAGTGCAAAAATGCGTATGCTCACGTTTGAGCAATGCCACGCTTCCTTACCCATGATGGTTATGGTCCCCAGCATTTTTAAATTACACTAATAATAAGAAACTTCCTTCTCACAGTGTGAGGCTCCGTATATTTAGTGCTGTCTTGAGCAGCCTCGGCGACGAGAGCGAGCCAAGAGCCGAAGAGCCGCCGCGATGCCGGGGCGCGCCGCCCGTCCCTACGCGCTGAAGCCGGGCTTCAGCAGCCGCTCGGGCTGGACCAGTCCCTCCGCAGCTGCTTGCTGCACAACTCAGGGAGCAAAAAGCAACTTCAGGGTGCACGTGATGCTCTTTAACGAGGGAATCCCTCCCCTCGACTCGCCTCGCCAGCACCAACTGCCGGCTAGCAGACCTCATGCCGAGGCGCCGGGACCGTTTGCAGGCTGCAGAAATACAATGTAACCATTCCCATTCTCTTTCCATCATTTCTCTCTGGAAATTACACTAATTCTACTTTAAAGTATTCGCCTTCCAACTTGCACTTCAAGTACGTCTTTTTTTAAAAGAGAGGAAACGTCAGCTTTGCAGGAAGATATAACCACTTTCTAAACAACAGACCACTTTATTTCAAACTTTTGGAACATCTTTTTCAAGCAGTTTGACACAGAATAATCAGACCAAATTGATATTTCAATAGATGCTATTTAAAAGCCATAGGTAGTTTACTCTTTACTATAGTAAAACCTCATAAACAAAAAACATATTGAACACTTTTGTTTCCCCATAATGGATCACTTGCTCCTTTGCCTACTAATAGCCATAACATTTTTTTAATTGGAAATCTCTACAACCTAATTACTTATACAAATCGTCTCAAATTCTGCTGTCAAGAGGTTCAGACAGGTATTACTCCGGATACTTGTATTATAGGAACATAACACTCCAACAGCTCTCACTGTTAGTGAAAGAAGACACAATATGATAAAAAAAAACAAAATGTAAAGTGTCAGCATCTGATATATGTGACCTTCTATTATGATAATGATGTTACTATAGATTACGTGGGATATCTCCAAAGTCTGATAATCTGGGAGCCGGGGGAATCTATACAGATCTGACAATACACAGACATTTGGGCCAGCCGAACAGAGCCTTTGTCTGTGCACTATGCCTCTGATCACCAGCTTCAAGGTAGTTTTCAGTTAATTTAATCTGACAGTGGCAACTTTCATGAGTCTGGATCATCTCTCTCAAATAGTCTTCCAAATATGAAAGTCAAATAATGACTCAGCCAAAGAAGGACAGAAAAAACATCCAAAACAACAAAAAATACCTTAGTCATATAACATTCTTTCACTGTAAATAATCCTCTGTATTGCTTACATGTCATGATGCTTTATTTCCGATTTTAAAGACCTTGCAAACAAAAGGAGATAAAGAATGAGCAGGGAACATTAAGAAATGTGGAGCTAACATGATTTATTTCTCTTGAAGCGTGGAACATTTCCTCACTTTAGCTTCTTTATTCATTTGTCCAAGGATATATGGACCAGACTTCATAAGGTCCAGAGAAATAGATATGAACAATGATGAGTATCTGAATGGAGTTTTCACTTGAAGAACTAGCTTTTTAATGCTTGACCAGACAGTTTTTATTTTCCTGTCTGGATGGTGTCATTTGCAGTTATTGTTACCAGGAAATAAACACTGCATTGCCTCCATAAAGGCCACTTTTACTTTGAGAGCCCATCTCCAGGATTGTTTTCACTTTCATAAAAATTATGCTACCATATAGGCTTGGTTCCACTGACAGCAATAAAATCCTGATTGAAACAGCAACATCGCACAACCACACAAAGAGATGACATTAAAGAAACTGAAGACTTTTCAAGCAATTTACTTAAGTACAAATTCCTAATGCTATCTATGTTCATCAAGCAAAAGCATCACGCATTTGGTCACATACAATTCTTTTCTTTCGAGGGGAGCTTCCCAACTCTTCTTCATTATACAGTCTAGGAACACAATTTCTGTATAACTAAAGCTACAGTCCACAATTATATGGATTGTTCACAATCCTGATTGAATTCAACAAAATCACTTTGGCTATCAACTCGAAATCCATGCCCTTTTAAAGACCATCTCATATTACTGGATCCAAAAGATGAATACTGACATGAAATCTTCTGACTCTACTTCGAACCATCAGGTATTTTCTCCTCTTTCATGACTTCGTTTACCGATTATCCTCTCTCAGAATATCCTTATCCATAAAAAGTAAAATTTTAAGAGGAACAGCATTTACCGTCAGTGAAAGACAAAACCTGTTTGCATCAGGTTTTATAGTGCCAAGAGTCTCTATCAACATGATAAAAAAGAAAATGTAAAGGGTCAGCATAAAATATAGGCAACCTTCTACTGGGATAATAATGTTATGGCAATTAATCTGAAGATGTGGCAAAGGATTGCCTTTACTAGAATTCCAAACCCAAAGTACAATAAGGGTTATACAATTGCCTTAAGCTGAAAAGTGTGGCCCATCCTACCTTTTCCCCATCCCTCCCCTGCTCTCCCATGTCAGCATTAGTTCTCCCACCAAAAAAATCAGTGTGCAGCTGGATCAGTGAAGCTGACCTCCCTCACTGCACAGCTGCGCAACTGCCTCCAGCAGCACAAGGAAGGGGGCAGGAACCAAAGGCTGAAAAGGGCAGGAAAGGCGGGTTGCCCTTTTGTGCAGAAGAACGAACAGCATAATTATTATGGTACAGCTGGGAAAGAAAGAGGTTCCCAGGGCAGGACAGACCGCGGTGCCTCCAAGGAGAAAGAAATTTTGTGATCAAAACCCAAGTCTGATTACAAGCTGTATGAAAGAGAACCATAATCAAAACAGAGTCAATGGATCACCAGACTGTCCCTTCCTGTGAGGTCAGGATAGTTTCTTAACACTAATACCACCAATGAATGAATACAAAAGGATTTCTGCCCTATGAAGGAAGAGATAAGCCAATACAGCATAAACTCCTAATATAAGGAGTGGAAATTGAGTCTTTCCTTTAGGTGAATGGTCAAGACATTGGCAGCAAGCCATCAGGGGCACTGCAGATTTGCACTAAGGGAAAAGAGCCGCACCTGAGGCAGAACGTATAGTATCCTGCACCATCTACAGTTTCAGTCTGCAACTGATTTATTAGCTCTACTGTGCTATAAAGAAAATGTGTCCCAAAGAAAGTGTGTCCCAGTAAACACCTTAGAAGTACTGAACTTGAGCAACCAGGAGATCACTTGAGTAAACTATCTGTTCACTAGGAAATGGCTAACTGATTCTTATTTCAACTTCTCATCCCACTTAGCACCCATGCCTCTATGAAGTGTCCACTGAACACAGGTTTTTACTTACCAGTAGGTACACCTCCTTCTGCCTGCAGTACGGGTGGCTCCTGAAGGGGTGAAGCCCCCTCTGGCTGCTCTCCATTCAGTTCCTGATGTGTTGCAACACCTTCTGGCTGATGTGGTTCCTGCAGTGGGACATCAAGCTCCAAATTGTCTTCACTGATGTCAGATACTGGTAAATTTGCATCTAAAACCTGCATGGTCAAGTATTGGATACAGGATGGAAGGAAAGGAGAAAGAGTGGGGAAAAAAGGTAATGTCAGTATTAGGCCAATCGTCCTGCACAGAGCGTTGTTCATTTATACTCATTTTATATATATACGGGCATTTGGGGAAATAAACAYTTCTATGCTTCAGTGTAGTACTGCCCTTTTTCAAAATTATTAACTTTAATAAATCGTCAAAGTACTTCTGTGAGAAAAAACAACAATTATAATCTGGGGCTATTTTATTGTTCTCCTGCATGAAACACATGGAAGAATCTACTCTCACAGACAATGGCCTATAACCTTGTGTAAAAATACATTTCTAACATTTACAATCACGAAGGAAAATTTCAGAATGATGTGAATCTAGCTGATGAAAAGATATTTTTTCATTCTTCAAAATGTCTGAAACAATTGCTCTCATATGTGCATGAATCCTGTCCACACTAAAGCCTTTGAGGTTGTTCCTCTGCTGATGTATTTATTTCTCTTACTATCATAAACTGTACAATTAAAAAGCAACGGAACTATTCATCAGAGAAAGCTGAACACATATATAAACCCCAAGAAGAAATTCACTGAGGCTGGGATTAAAACTAGAATTTGGGGGCCTCAGTTATGAGGTAGAGCTTGTTCTTATAATGAAAAGTGAACTTTGTTTTAAATATAATAGTACAGAGTACTCCCAACCTATTGCATTTTTTCCTAAATTTGTCAATATATGAACTTTAAAATAAATATAAAAACCTATTTTTTGGAAAAATTACATGTTTATGCTTATCAAATTCAAGGGAAGACATTCATGTTTTATATGAACTGCTTTTACCCAGTATTTTTACAAGTAAAATCTAGAGCAGCTATAATAGAAGAACTGCAAAGGAGGCAGGGGGAATTCTTTTACAGCTTCCACATTTGATACAATTTTAATTACTTCCAGGATTTTTTTATGGCCTGCCATACAACAAGGGAGATACTTTTAAAATAATAAAAATATGTTTCTAAAGTTTAGAATGTGTTGTCGTCATTTAAAATACTTTCTTACCCTTTAATTATTTGTTTAATTAACTAGCTCTCCAACTGACTGTATTCTCTTCCAACAGAAGCCATTTCAACTAATTAACCACATCTCCAATCTCCATTTCTGAAGTGCAAGTTTAAAAGTTCCTCTGGTAGAACAGCAAATCTTAATTACATATCATTTTCTTATTACTCAGCCATACTCCCAAAATACTGGCACTGAATATCTGTTCATTAAGTGTAGGAACCACTGATACATCCCATCTTTTAATGTAATGTAACATCCAAATGTTTGAAGCACCAAACCAGGATAAGAAAAATGCCATGTTCCTGATGATTCTCCTCCCAAAACCACTAAGACAAGTTTCTGAATGGAGGGACCTATTTATTAACTTATATTAGCAATTATCCTGCTGCAATGGAATTTCAAATCAACATACAGAGTGCTGGACAAAAGGCTTCCCTCTTATTGTTCAACTACCTTTTCATGTGCCAGACCAGACCTGCAAAAAGCACTGTGTCCCCACTTCCCTAGGCAAAGAAGTGTGCATTAGGGTTCCCAATTTTCAGTTCAGAAGCCCTTAATTAAGCCAAATTGTTTCCACCTGGTGTTGCCGCACTCCTCAAAGCCGCCTTTCATGGCCACATAATCTACCTCACGAAAAAGGACACCATCCTGTGCTACTGCCAATACCACAGATGGAATAATTTGGCTTCAGAGTTTTCACATGCTGAGACCAGATATTAAATAGAAGAAATACAGAATGGCTCAACACTCAGATTACATTCCCGCTTCTCACATCATCCTTTTCATAAATCTAAAACACAGGAACTCAGAAGAAATAAAAATGCCACACTACTGAACAAAGGGATATAAACTCCGAGAAGTTCTTCTGCTATTGGACACAGCATCAATTCAATGGTGATAACCAGTCAAAGACTAACACTAGATAAACACAGAAAATACCAATCTAATTTTTGAAGTGCTTTGAGATTCTCTGATACTAGTTTATAAAAGCACAGATTTTTTTTTAATAATGATTTTTCCTCATTCATCTTAGTAAGATGGCTGCTAAGTCCTGCAAACACAAGAACAACCTTAAGTTTACGTGTGTCCTGCTGGCTCAAATGGGACTTAGCTATCTGAAGATAAATTTGTGGATGAATATTTCAGGATCACATCCTCAGAACTAGCACGAAATATCTTCGCACTCATCTTATTCAAAAATTTTCTTGCCTTTCTTTTCAAACTTCTCCCAGTCGACATACCATTTTTAAGCTACATTTACATGTATAGACATATGTACACCCAAAGGCTACCATTTGTGTAAGTAAGTGCCCAGTATGGATCTGTGGACTCTATAAGGAACCAGGGTGCATAGGAATTAGGTACCTCAACACAGTACACCTTGCCTCCTTTTTAAATTGAGCCCTCAGTGTTATGACAAAATATTAACTATGGTAATTCCCTTCCCCAGTGCTGAATTTTCTACAGTTGCGATGCATTCAGGTAGACAGTGACTACATATCATCCTGAAGATAACTGACCAAAATTCAGAAGTCTCTGAATCTAGCAGATAACACTTTAGATTTGTAAAATGCTAAGATTTCTTCCAGTATGAAGAACACTACTAAATGTAAGATTATAAGCAGTCTTTACTGTCAGCTGGTATTCTTATAATCCCTGTTCACTCTGTATGTAAATTAAGTTCTGAAAGCAGGACACATCATTCACAACTGAGTAGAAACATAAACATATGAAGAACTTGGCATTTTCAAAGTTGACCAGATCTTCAGTATAACCCTCCTCTTCCAGAGGACAGTGACCTTTTTACCCCATTCAGTTAAAAGAATTTGACGTGATTCTTGGCTACAGGAGAGCAAATTTAGATTTTCAAATCAAGTGGTCTACATTAAATAATGGAATAGATTATAAAAACTATGAAAACAACAGTATTCACAAATTAAAAAGAATACAAAGGAGACAAAAATATGCATCTTACAGACGTTTTGTAACATGAAGGGGCACACAACAGCGTAATTAGTTTTCAAAAGAAGTTTTCTGTTCTAAGTTGCTGAGGATCTTTATGAGGGTCAGTGCAGTCTGTCCCACTGCATTAGGTCTTGAGAAAAACTAATTTCAATTTTCACTCACATTAACTGCTTCATTTCTCTGAAGGGATCTCAACCGCAATTTAGACCAATTATGTCTAATTTAGTAAGYGGCGTTCTTAATTCCATTGAGAATAGTTATAAAGCTTAGACAAATATAAATTCAAAGTTTAGAGAGATTTTAGAAAACTTTAAAGACAAAATTAACAGTATTAGGAATCTCATTATTCAGCTCTGTGTATTTATCTACAGGTACTGAGACATACTACAGTTGGTACATTTATCAGGTTTCTGAGGCACATATTCAAGGCTCTCCTTGGATTATGAAATAATTTATGAATGCATTGCCTCATAAATGCAGGTGAAAATGAAGAGAACTGGTTTTCCAGTTCCCTCCTTTTTCTGCTTATTCATTCTCAAACCAAAGGACTTTCAGTGATGCAGCACTTTTGTTTCTGCCATGTCACTATTACACAGCATGTTCATATTCTCTAAAATTTTCCCTCATACACACCTCAAAGGGTGAAGTAAAGCACTGATATACAACTAGAGAGATTAAAATGCATACTAGTTATTGCACAAGCCATTCGGTAGCCAACAGCAGCTTCTGCTCCATTCTATATGGCGTTAAGTTCAACTGTTAAACTTCACTGAATACATAGAAAATTGCAAATGTATAAAGAAAACAAATATAAAGAATCAYGCCAGATATGAATGGCTAGCAAGTCCCTGCTCTCTTACTGTACATTAGAGCCTATTTCATCCCTTACTCTCGATGGGCTAGCAGCACCTAGCTTCCCCCGCTGGTAATCACCACCATTCCCAACATTCCTTGTACCAGACCCAAATCATTCCAGGGATTCCTCCTACCAGGCCCAAACGCACCAGAGTTAATTTTGCCTCGTTCTGTTAATCCTTCTACACTGATTCTATATTAGATTACCAAAACAGCCAGATCCAGCTGCCTGAACAACTGAGCAAACTAATGTGAAGGTCTCTAATATTTTTGCTCAAGTTTGATTTTGAAATGTCAGGAAAGCTTACAGCACTGCTGGTCAGCCCAGGAGGTCAGCTCCTAACACATGCTGCTTCATTAAAAAGCTCTTGAAACACCAACATTTTGAAAAAAATGAATTTAGATCATTTCAACTCTTTGTTCACAGCAGTTTGTCTTGTTTTGCATTAGCTAAGGCACTGCAGGTTCCAGGGGCATTACAGATTCCAGGTGGAGATAAAATAAGGCCCTTATTCTGCAAGGCACATGAGTGCATACTCAATTTCAGTACCTTATTTCTGGGCAGTCTCCTGCAGACAAATTCAAGAGCCTTCTCCTCACCTCTCACTACTCTTTTGTCCTGACCCTCAGCCTGACTTAGTAGTGATATCTCCTTATGGACGACTGCCTCAAAATCCACGCGGCCGAAACAAAACTGTTAGTCTTTACTCCCAAATCATCTCTAACACCTCTTTTTGCAATCTGTGAAGGAACTGCTACCCTGCAGCCTGCCATTCTAGTCCACACCCTAAGCCTGTTCCAACCTGAGCCCCTTCCTAGGTCTTACACCTTTCCAACCTTTCCAAGTAACAATTCTAAGGCACKACCTTACCTAACCGTTCACATTGGTACCACTTATCCAGACCCTAAGGATTCTGTATCTTTTAAAACAAGGACAGAGCACAAATCAAGTTATTCTTGTTTCACTAACTAAAAACATGGCTTGCACTTCCAACCAGGAGACTTTCAAAGACCACATCACTCCTCTCTGCATCTCTTTAGCTTCTCTGTCACATCAAACATAAGCTAATTGCCTTTGCTTTCAAAAGTTCCTGGACATTTCCTCATATTTCATACATTATTATGGGGTTATTTCACACTTTCAGTGGATCCATGGCACCCATTTCCTTTGTGTATTTTTTCARTTGAGCATTTTTATGTTTTCTCCCAAGCCACAAAGCTATGGGAGGAACTCTGAACATTACCACAAAACCATGTCATTACCTTCCCTTAAAAGCCTAAGGAGAAGTACTCAAAGAGCAGCAGTGCTGCGCTAGGAGTATTCCTACAGCCTGCTCGCATTATTCATACCAAATATCTCAAACTTGAGTGGTTTTTAACTTGGGCTGTTAGAGACGCAGTTTAGGAACTTTCCTCCGGTACTTGATTAAGCTTAATTTTACCATCACTAATGTAGGACATGCTTATATTTTCAGGCTGACTCAGCTCTGTCACCAGAACACAGTTGTTTAAACAGCAGATGTAAGTCTGTCACAGCTGTTATTTGTCAGGCATTCAAACAATAAGGCATTCTGACATCTCAGCTGGTAACCTCTTTAGAAGAGATGGTTCCAAATATTTACTGTCTAGCAGACACTTGCTCTCATTACAACACAGGTAGTGTAATCAAGTTACTACTCCAGAAAATAGTTTGAACGATTCACTAGTCTGGAGTAGGGGCCCCTGCACATGAGCAAGCCAGGAATTCACCACGCTCAAAATTTTAAAGCCATCAACCCCAGCAAAAAGTTACCTTTGCCAGACCTCTACTTTGCTGCGAGAATACCTCACTAGGCTGCCAGTTTTTTCTGGACTCTATCTTTAAAACTTTCCCTACACAGTTTCAGGTAGCTGTTCCAACACAGCATTCTGCCTTCTCAGTAGGGCTGCAAAAATAAACTTGTAATGAAATTGGTACCTTGGATTATTAAATAAAATATAAATGTGGGTTTTGATCAAAAGAACCTAACTGTTTTAGCCGAAATGCTGACAGAACACCACAGATCTCCTTGCGCTGCCCAAGTGGCCTGCAGTTCCTCTCCACCCCCGCAAGAGGGCACCCCTCTGAGGGCAGCAAACTGGTGTCGTCTTCCACTTTTTCTTTGCAGCTGGGCATGAGAAGGGGAAGTTGGGCGGGAGGCACATCATTGCTATAAGCAGAGGACAAGCTCACAAGAGGACTGAACCAGTCTAATGGTTTGCTGCCACCCAGTTCCCTGCCTACTCCTGGTCACAAGGTCCTGCCTGCTCCCTTGCACCTGCTGCTTCTATTGTCCAAGCCCCAGAAGCCCATATGTCTTGCTAAATAGGCAGAAAACTATCTTGCCAAAGAAACTGAAGAGTTTTTGACTGGGTTAACTCACTGAATGAGCTCGCCAAGTATCATGGGTGGCACAGAGGAAGCCACARGTACGCGCAGCCCAGGCTGCAGCATATCTCAGGAGTGCGGGACCCATACCGTTAAGCACCTCAAAGCTTTTCTTAGTCTGGGACACCTGAGTTTTTTGTTTGCTCCCCTCTTTGAGACTAAAAAAATTCTGTTCCCACTCTTTTAGTGCTATTATTATTGAAATCTCTTAAATCCTTCTCAGGCCAAATGTCAGTTCTGTGTGCTACTCAGGACAGTCTGACGGGGAGATTTCACAAGCAGACGTGATCCAGCAGCTCATGGCTACTGGTAGGGAAAGCGTTTCATTTCCCCTCCTCCCCTGCAAACCTGGCCACACGCTACAGATGCGTGCCTTGCCCTGGCTCTGGGTCTCATCAGGGCTTTGTATGAGCCACTTCAACTCACTCAAACTTCAGGCAACTGAGCCAGCAAAAAAAAATACAATCTGCTGTTTCTTGAAGGGTTAGTGAGGTAAACTGGCTCATGGAAGGGTAAGGTGAGCACCAGATACTGTGCAAGGTGCAGGAGAGGACTGCATCATCAGGGGCAGGACAGGGAGAGGGACAGGGGAGGAAAGGAATAAGGGAGGAAGATATTGCTGCTGAAAGAGTAATTAACTAGATGGATGAACCTTCCATGGAGCCACAGCCTCTTGCATTGGTTTCGACAAGGCTTTGGGTGTTGCTTCGCAGACACAATGGATTCAGTTCAGACATGCGAAGGGATCAGCACCTCCAGCTCTCTGTCGCACTCCTCTCCAGAGGTGGCTTCCCACACCAGGGACGGCCACACGAGATAAAGAATAGCTCCTCACCCTCCCCAAGTCCAGGCCTAGTCTATCACAGCAACAACAGCACCAGTTTCAAGTCCCACGAACACGCTGGGTTGTAAATGCTGGAGCTGCTTGATGTGCGATTCAGCAGCAGCCTGTGAAAGGACCGGATGGCCTGCCGAGGTGCTAACCCCCAAGGCCGGGTTTGACCTGCAGCGTGTGCAAGCCAACACCCACGGGCTCCAAAATCCTGCTGGGATTCTAGCCCCAGGGGTTTCCTGGGYCTCACACCTCCTAGGCTGCTGAAGTGAGCAACACAGAGTCGTACACTCCCCGCTCTAACACGCAGGAAAAACTCATACCCAGCCAAAGAGTCAACAACAGTCAATAGCAAAATGACTTGAAGGCTACAAATTTGGCCCTTTCTCGAAGAAAGGGCAAATAGGTTTTCACCTGGTAGAAAATAGAATCCAATTTACATTATGAAGGAAACTTGATCAAGTATTCTGAGGAATTTTAAGTGACAAAAAAAAGTGTAACTGCTGCGAGATTTTATAATATTAGAATAGTCGCCTGGGGAATTTGTCTGCAATTGAATTGCCAAGGCTCACTCAAGTTGGATTACATTAAAACCAGTTTCCAAAGTTTGCTTTCTAAGAGAGGGGATGGTGATACATGTTTCAATTGGAAACATGTAAGAGAGAAGACCATCCTTTAAAACATACCCACTGTATTCTCTACAAACAAATTAACTCTTTTATAGTTTTCTTGGGGGGCACAGCATGATCTGGTCATTTTCTAGATTCAAAGGGCTGAAAGGAATAACCATGAAAAATTGTTTCATGAATCAGCATAGCACTACCTTATTGTGGTAAGAACAGAATAAGTGGGATACAAAAAAACCCTATAACTAAACTTTGTTAAAAATTACATTATACTACATAAAAAGGAAAATAAGACAGGACTAGTTGTTTGAGAAAAAAACAGCAGAACACACCTTTTAGCAGTTAAATGCTAGAAGACCTTTAAACAGTCCTATTTAAATAACAAGATTAAATCTATTAATTACAAAGCATTTTTCCTAAGGAGTAGAAGGCATAAAACAGCATCAGTGGTATTATCTTTTTTTGTCTTAGTTCCTGTAACCKGATAAATATGATTATGAATGTTATGCCCCTTCTTGAAACTCATATTACCTTCCCTTAGAAGCAAAGAATCATGGTAGTCAAATGCTTATCCTGCGTAAATTCACTGGTGTCTAAATTTCAGTATCTGAAATCTAAAATTGTTAAACAATTGCTAAATACTTTGTTAACCAAAACTGACTCCTGATGCTTATTTGGTTAAAAATGAAGTAAAACAAATCTCAGTTAATTTAAAGTTTCGTTCTCAATGTGGTTTTCAAATCTGTCAAAACATGCACAAGGAGGTCTAGTGGAAGCCAGGAACTATGGGAAATTCAACTTGAAAGTTAAATCTGAACCACAAGGTCAAAGAAACAAAGTCAAAACCAGTTCTCGAGCTTTAACATACCCACACATCAGCATACAGAAACTTCTGAATATCCCTACTTGGAAGACCGGAGCTCTGAAGAATCTAAAGAACTGGATCTTGGTATAATGTAATATTATTTCCCGCCTAACAAACTAACGTCTAAACTCAAAGCAATGCTATGTAAACATGTAAATGCATATAACCTCCCTTTCAGTTCCAGAATCCCCTAAACACGCCTATTCCAGAGGGATAAATGGGTTCATTCATAATCTATTTTTAAACAGCAGACATGTTTTAAAAGAATTTCTTTCAATTCTTCAACGTCTTGATTAAACATAACATACCTAAAGCTGTTCTGTTCTGTACTGGCGGAGAGCAGCTAATTACTTCTTTCTCCCCCCCTCTGCAGTATTATATCAAGGAGCACGAAAACCATCATTGCAGGATAAAACGAGACCATTATAGCCAACTTCTCTGCCTGTTTCACACCGCTTTTGTTCTTTGGACGTGGTCCGGGGGGGGCGGGGGG
>NW_020447397.1:1560212-1585472 GCF_003343035.1 Apteryx rowi | reverse complement strand
CATCTAGTCCAACCCCCCTGCTCAAGCAGGGTCGCCTAGAGCACATTGCACAGGATTGCATCCAGGCGGCTTTTGAATATCTCCAGAGAAGGAGACTCCACCACCTCTCGGGAGCTGTGCCTGCTGCGGGGACGACGCTGCCTGCCCAGGCTGGCCTCCGAGCCACGGGCTCCCCATGTCAGATCGAGACCATCTGTGCACGGGTCTGTGCACGACAACAGCGACTGGAAGTACTGGCAGCTGCCCGGAGCCCTGTTTRCACTAACACTCCTACTGCTTTTATCAGCAGCTCCTGCACAGGGATATTTTTGGCATAAAAGCTAAGTGGAAACATATCATATAAGTGTTCTTGAAAGGGGAAGCTCTCTAGAACGTACCTTAGATCTGGTTAGAGAGTGCAGCGCTGTGGCTTCAATGCAGCTGTGTTTAGCAGCTATGGTCAGCTTTGTGCCCCCCACTTTTGGCCAGTTGTCACAGGAAATCTCGGGATGCTGTTACAAATAAATGTGTATACCTAAGAAGCCAATATGTACATGCCACCAAATAGAAAATATTGATGATAAGTGTAAATGGAAGAAAATTACAATAATATCCATGTAAAAATAGATTGCTTGCAAGCAGTATTGATAAGGTCATAGGAAGAAACAATGAGAAAGGAATAAAATTTGCAAAATTAGCTCGGAGGAAACCCTTTCATTAGTTCCTAGGAGCTAACATACCCCAGAAAATCACACGGATATACAAAATGATCAGACCTCTAAATCCAATATGCTCACATCACAGATGTGATCTGTATCAGAAAAGAGCTATCAATGAATAAAGGCTCGTGTACATATCTGTGCAATTTAGAAAATAATGTTAATAGCAGAARTGGATTTTCAGTTTTGAATGTGAAGATGATTTAAGTAAAGGCCTTACTTTTGAATAAACTATGTGTCATCCAGTGCCTATTTGTACTTTATGGCAGGTCCAGATACTGTAATTTGACATCCTGGAGGCATACTGGGAAAGGTAGACCCAGTATGTAGCTTAGTTTTTCTCCTCGTCATTTCCTCACTTACCCTGCTCTTCGCAGGAGTGTTCGACAAGTGTGTTAAGCTTATAGTCTAACTGCCATCAATTGCCAGAATGCAACTCTTCATGGGGCTGTAGGACAGGGCAAAAGACCACAAACACCTGTCCCATTGGGAGTTTGACCAAAGAGATGCAAAACATTGCCTGGTCAATGTCCAAATGATGGAGTCTCAGCACTATAAGAGCTCTGATTGCTGGACAGCATCCTTATCTGTCTGTATCAAAATATAGGGGTTTCCAGGAGACAATGTTTTCATGGCCAAGCTTAAAAAAGACAGTGGCTAGAAAGTTTTTCTTCCATAGAAGAAAAATCTTTGGCTTTATAAAGAAAAAAATGAAGTGTGCTATATGACTGGCCTTTTAGAGAAGAGAAAAGCTCAAAGGAATCCATTTTATAGTTTCACTGTAATGCTGGATGGTCTACTCTCCTGCTAAGGAAAGGAAGGCTGGACCTAATTTGTAGTTTAGATTCATATTATTAGTTTGATAGTCATGCAGTGTAGTAAGGGAATAAATAATGCAGTGCATGGATGCAAGGACCATAGAGTGCCAGCGTGGACACCAGCTTACAGGCAAGCTTAGTGATAGTGGTAGAGATATAAAAGCAGAGGAATGTGTCCTCTCCTGCAGTGTTTTATCTACTGCATAGATAAATGCATCTGATCCCAAAAACCTTTCAGTTAGTGCTCTGAGGAAATTCCTCATCAAGGAAGGAATGTCCAGAAAGAAGAGATAAAGAGACGCAGAAGCTCTCCATAGTGCCATTACTCCATTGTCTCAACAGCAGGTGAGTGATGAGGCTTTTGTCTTCAGGAGGAAATCCCTGCAGACTAGGCACTGTTTAGAAATACTTTGGCACTACTGATGTTATCACAGCAGCTGAGAAGAATGGCATGGCACAGGGGCAGCCGGTGCTGAAACCTCACTCTAAAAATCAAATTTGAGTTTAGTATAGAATGAGACAATAACGCAGGTAGGACGGAACCTCCAGAGCTCATCTAGTCCAAACTCTTGCTCAAAACAGGGCTAACTTCAAACTTAGATCAGGTTGCTCTGGACTTTGTTCAAGTGAATTGTTCCTCGTCACCTATTAGCAAGGCCTATTCTGTAAGGGCTCATCAGTAGGTAAAGAAAACACCTTCCTTCTCTTGCCAGAAGCTATAAGCTTCAAGCCCCTGCTGCTGAGGGATTCCCTATTCTCTGCAAGCGTGAGCATAGCCCCAAGATGCCCTTCTCTCTGTGCAGCTCAGTCCTCGGGTCCCTGCAGAGAGCTTGTGTATCCCCCAAGCAGGCTGTACCACCCTGAGGGGAAACCACTGCTGCCACCCTGACAGGCACCTGGCTCTGCCAGCAACCTGGACAACCATGTCCTCTCTCAGGAGCCCTGTCCCGTAGGACATAAGCCTGGTCTGCACCCCACCCCAGGCAAGATTACCTGCCCCTCAGGCAATTTCTTGTAATGTTTTGTGGCTCCTGGCTCAGCCCAGAGACACATGCTATGTGAATGCTGTATAGGCCACATAATCCTTCCTCCCGTGATGCACTCCCAGAACAGGGTGGAACAATTTTCCAGAAATTTCTATAGGTAGGAAACAGCAAAATGTTTTCTGGAACACAATACAGGCAAACAGAGCAAGAAAAAAGATTTATAAGGAAGCACACAGACCACCAGGATCGTGTCTTAGTACCGTCACATTCTTCCTCCGGCCTGAACAAATGCTGTCCTGCTCTGCTAATATCCACCCAGAATGCTGCTGTAAGGATAATTTTCCTAGCCTGTTACCTTGACCTTTCTCTGCAGCATTCCTCCAGCTCTCCATCAAGCATGATTTATTTGTCTTTGTCTTCAAGAACCCTCTGCATCTAACCCCACCATATTTATAATCTGTCTTTCAATATTGATGATGGTCGTGGCTACCTGCCTCCTTCATTTGCTTTTGAGCTTCTCAAACAAGTCCCTCTCTACTTTGTCTTATGCCGCTCCTTATGCTTGGAGGAAATGTCCTTCAAATCCTTCATTAAATCATGCCTTTGACAGATTGTCTACAGAAAGCGGAACAGCAGTTAGGTAGTTATATGGCTGATCTATGATTACTGCCCAGCACACTCAGTAATATTGCTTCATTATTTCCTTGCATTCCTCCATTGATCTGTGCATATCTATTGCAGACTCATCAGACTTCATTCTCTGAACATGAGAGTCGCACCTTGGTCCTGAATCTCTCACCTCTGTGCAGCGGGATGTCTGGTGCTTGTGCTGCTGCATCAGGGTTCCCCTCGCCCCAGGCTGGCCATGCGGGGCCCCAGCGCTTTGCTTCACGCTCACAGGGGTCCTGCTGGGAGGCGTATTTCCTGGGCAGCAGCTTGGTGCCCTGGCCACCCGCCCATCTTCCGAACCATTTTCCTAGGCAGGCAGAGTCATGAGATGATCCCTGTGCAGGCAACACCTCCCTCCTTTACCTGAACTCTGCACGCAGTCTCTGAATTCAGGGAAGCTGAGAGGTCTGCTGTTTCTGTTACTTTGTAATGAGATTGTAAATTCTCTGATGCAAGGAATGCACTTTTGTTCTGTGTGATATATTGCTAAATATAATGTGGTTCTATCTATGACTTGGTGTGCCTATTGCTGTAGTAATACAAATAATAAATAGGGCTTAAGTACTCATCCTTTATAGTTTTTGTCATGAGTAATCAATAGAAATTGTAGGCTTATCACTTGACTGACAAAGTACAAAGAAACACCCAAACTTTTAACAAGAAGCTTTTAACGTTCTGTCASAGTGATCAAAAATAAGCTTACTTCCAGAAAAATAACCAGCAGAAATATAACCAGAAAGATAACCATCATATTTCAGACTTTTAAATAATTCCTGAACTGGGACTCTAACTCAAAGCATTTTTAGCCCCTTTGTTGCCAAGGCACATAAGAAAGATTACTGATGCGGGAAAGAAGCTAGAAGTAGAGCAAGTGTAGGTCATTTCTATAGCCCAAATTTTGCCTTAGTCATTGTACAAGAGGGCACTAATATGCCTGATAAGTAAAAACCTTCTAGAATGGTGAGAACGGTCTACTACCTTTTTTATGGGTTCATGTATAATCTTTAACTTGGAAAACAAAAAATATAAAGCCATTGGGGTAGAGACAGATGTCTATCTGTACAGTATCATAAATAGAAGTAGAATGTAAACCAACTTTTACAATTTTTAACACATGGACAGGTAAATGCTTTTCTTCATAGTTTTCTTTAAACTTTTTCTTTAAACTTTTATCGATAATAGCACATTCTGAGCCAGTCCAATAAATGCTCCCTGCACCTTCATTGTAACAACAAGAACAATGACACAGCTGGTGTTATTTCTATGGCCAGTCAAACTGCCACTGCATTTGAAGTGATCCTTGATAAGATTTCAAGTGAAAGAAAGAAAGAGAAAGAGAGAAAGAAAGAAGGAGCGATCCTCCCCCACTTCAAATTCTTCTGTCTGACCTGTCAGCTTCTATGTTACTACATTTGGACTTGAATTTCTCACCAAGGTCAGAGCAGATTAGAAGCTGCTTTCATATCTGACAGAAATATTACTCCCCTGTGAAGAGGGGGTGTATCTTGAATGTCTTTAAGTGGAAAAAAAGTTCTGTCTTCTCAAACCAGCAATGTGGAATACATCGAGACCTCTCAGTATTAACTCAGATTTGCACCAGCAGGTTATCTTCTTTCTATAATCTTACTTCCTCCCTTTTTCTATTTGGATCTAAACAGCAGACTCTAAAAGCACAATTGAAAATACCAGAAAAGTATAAGAAGATTTGAAAGATCGTATGATCTTCTCATGATCACTAGCATTCATTTATTTTGTGTTGTTTGTGGGAAATATGTAATATTATTTTTGTCTAAATCATCCTTGAAACACAACAACTGAATTATGTGCAGACAGATGAGTGCTTGATTTCAGGAGTGACCTCAGGACTCACATTTTCTTTTGCCTCAAGCTCAGTTCACATTTGTAGGGAACTTGCTCAGTAGGAGACATGTTTTTCTTAAATGTTCAACAGCTGCATGGAAGCTAGGCAGCAGGAAAAACAGAGGGGCAGGCAAAGGATAAAAATAATAATACTGTATTCCCCTCTTCTCTTTTAAAGCTCTGGTTCCCTGAAAAAGAAAAGTAAGAAAAGAAAGTCTGAAAATCCCAATGTGATGAAACTGAGACACATAGGTTGAGTGACATGCCAAAGGTCATACAGAAGTCTGTTGCAGAAACTGGAACAAAGCACAATATCTTTATTCTAGCAATGCTTACAAAATTGTCCAGTTCCACCAGAATTAGCAATTAGATGCCCCAGTGCAGAACAGCAACAGTTTTTTCAAGTACAGACCTAAATAACATGGTTCTAAGAAAACAGTATGTGAAAGCAAAGGGGAGACAATTTTATAAACTATCTTTATTTTAGAGAAGGCTGGCAAAGTAAGAGGTTTCAGTGAGGAAGATGTTTGGGAAAGATGTACCGTACCAGAAGAGAAAGAAGATTATATTAATCAACAGGTGGCCGCAGAGTACTAAAGATCAGTACTAAGCAAAGATTTCTATTTGGTCACTTCCCATATGTATATCCCTCATTCACTTTACATGTCAAAGATCAAGCTTGCAGCCCTGTCTCCTCTGCCTTAGTGAGAGTCTGCAGTAGCAAGAGCAGCTATTCAGAAAAAAATCAGAAGAATGGTTTCCCTGGTTTACCTTCCCCGCACAAGACGCCTCACTCAGCTGGAAGTCAACTTTTTAACATCTCACAAATGGAGAAGGAAGGAGAAATGAAAAAGAGGAGGATGAAGAGAAGGCAAGGAAGGAAGAGAGGCAAAGAAATTTGGAATGGTAGAAATCAGCAGAGAGGTGGGAATGGCAGTTAAGGACTCTAAAGAGGAAGCAAAGAGCAGATAGGAAGGGAGGCAATAAAATCAGTAGGAGCTAAAAGGTAGCAATGAGGCTAAAGGAATGAGGGAAAGGAGGCCATTCCACAGAATTTTTCAAAAAGGCAGTGTTTGGTCTGAAAGATGAATGCAAAGTAAACACAAGCGCTTTAACCACTCTGACTCATGGCTGTAATTGTATCAGCAAGCACTTTCAGGCTGAAATCCGTGTCGCTTCACCTGTGTCGCTTTGCTAGATCAGGAGGCTGAATCCTCACTCAATGCATGGCCATGTGTTGTGTTGGGGAGGGAATGGAGATAAATGCTGGCAGAAATTCATCTCTCCTTATCTGGCCTGACTCTGACTACAAGACCCGACAAGCTGAAGATACTAATCTTGTTAAAGATGATAGGTCCTCCAAAAACACAATTAACAATTTCGAGATGTCCTTCCAGGGATCAGGATGACAAATCTGAACATACAGGGTTTATCCTCGACACAGTCAAGATCTCTCGCAGCATGTAGGCTCAGATTCGCAAGTATGCATGTATCTAGCAGGCCATGGAGAGGAGCAGGGGCCAGGTTTCTCTGGCCTGATAGGGAAGTGAGTGTTGGCAGAAGCCCAGGCTGGGAGCGTGGGGGACTTTGGCGCTATCTCCCTGCTCTCCTCGCAAGTATCAGGCTGCGCGGTGACCGCTCAGCAGCCTGCAGGCACAGAGGAGAGGCCCTGCAGTCTGTYGCAGTGGTTACAAATAGCTGACTTACCAGCGTCCCTTGTCCTGACCATGCCCCTTTCACTCTTCACAGCCATCTTTTGGAGTGATGCATAAGTAACTTCGGCTTAAAATGTCACATGATTTTGCAGAGGGGGCATTATTTGGAGACCAGGGTTTGGATCAGAGCAATACTTTTTTCTGCAGAGAAATGTTACATGTTCCTGACATGTAAGCAGCCCTCTAAGGGAAGCAGGATTTCTTAATAGCATGGATGCTACTCTGTAGCTTATTTCTGTTGAATTAGGTGTGGTAACTCACTGCTGCATTTGTCCGCCCAGATCTGAGATATCATCCTGTGAGTCTGGCAAAAAAAAAAATCTCTTCAGCAGAATAGGAGCCCTCTGACAAAGCCTGAAATCAGCTGTTATCCAGAACTCTTCTCCTGACTATCAGACATTTCATGTCAGTGACATAATTCAGAAGCTCGATAAGTCGCTTTGGCCAGCTTATCTGGCAATTTGCAAACAGTTGCATTGAAAATATTGGCAGTTAACAAGGCCACTAAGTGATAGCAAAACTCAGGTGTATTTTACCAAAGTTTATTCTAAAGAGTAGTCAGCACTGGCCTAAATCTGCTCCCAAAAAGATGGTGGTGGGACATGGCCTCTGGGGGTTCCCAGGGGACGCTCAACTTTTACATTAAAAGCATACTCTCTGTCTAGCAGCGGTTTCTCAGCACTGACTCTTCACGTACAGGTGTGAGTGCGATACCAAGGTCTATCGGAGGCATGCGCTTTCCCGCGAGCCCTAACTGCGGCAGGGAGAGTGGGCGCCACTGCTTGGCGTGGGGAGCTTGGCCGTTCTCAGCTCAGGCCTTGCAGAGCTGGGAAGGTCTCCCTCACCGTGTGTGCCAGTGCAAACCTGACGCGTTCCTCGAACAGCACCTTAGGAACTTTGTGGCTGCTTTTTTCATTTGTAGCCTCTTCACAGTGATAAAGTTATCTAATTTCTATTGAAATGAGTTACTTAATTTTTGAGATGAGATGGTTTTTAAAAAGCCTGTTACTCAAGTCTGAAGTGCTAGATACACCAGAAAGACAATGGTGATAAAGGTCTTTTTTTTAGTATATCTTAAAGATGACAAGCTAGGGCCCTGTGCCGGATTGCATGGGCTGACCCTTACAGCCATGCACAGTCCAAGTGGCTTGTGTGAGTCTCTGTGTAACTGTTTGCAGCCCACCAAGCTATAGACCGGGATCAACCTGAGTGAGAAAATTATAGGTTAAGGCCAAGATAGATAACCGYGCTGTCAGCTTATGATTCAGAGGTCAGCGATGATGAGACCAGAGGCACTGTCCTGTTGGATTAGACTAAAGTCCATTTAGCTCAGTACTGTGACATTGATACTGTTCAATACCAGAATATTAAAGGGAAAAAAGCTCTCTTATGGATGTTTATGACATAGTTTGCTAGTTCGTAAGTTATGGTTTTTTTTCTAAGCTTTGTTATCTAGTGGCTGACATATTTCTTGAGGAATAAAGTGTTGCTTTTATTTTTTATCTCCTTATTGACTATTTTAAATATAATTTCCAGCAACAATAAATATATGTGGAAACCATCCCAGCTTATATTTCTCTGGTGTCAGGAAATAAACCTAACCATGAAAAAAAGTGATAAGGTCTTCTAGGGTTTCAATCACCCTCTATCTAATGTTATGATTATGTCATTTTAATCTTTATTTCAGTGGGCATTAGATCTGATTGAACTACTTTGCACATTACTTTAATTTCAAGTACATTGGCCATTTACCCCAAAGCACACAATAATGTGCCTACCTGCCTACCCCAGAAATAATCTGGGATATGGCTGGAAGCTAGCTGATTAATAATTTTGTCCTGTCCAGACATCCACTTTATAATATCAAGCAGATATTCAGATTTCCCCTCTGTCCCAAGAGCCATGGTCTTTCACATGATTATCTGATCCCTTTTAAACAAATGAGGCTCCTGTAGCACCATCCACGTCTTTCTTCTCTTGACCATACAGAAAACTATCTGTAAATACAGGGGATGATACCGCATTTGGATAGGGACTTCCAATAAAGAAGTGTTTATGAATCAGTACAAAAGACAACTTAAGGCTGCCCCAAGTCATATTTTTGCAGATTCCCCTAAAGGCTCAGGCAAGAGGTTTATTCACTTCTGAGGATCAGAGATGCTGCAGGAGTTAATTGTCTTTACATTGCTGCTGTGGGCCTCCTGTAGACCCAAGAAGATCCATCAGCTCTAAGAATGTTCCCTGCAAATAGCAAAATCCTGGGGCAAGGCTTCCCTCTCCCAAAGACCTGCTCTGCTGTGCTCCAGTTCTCCAACACAGAATCAAATACAGCATCAGGGGCACTTCAAATGAAGTATTCTCATATAACTGTGTTTCTTCTCACATGCTGTCCTTGTGAGGCTTGGGAGCATCTACCCTTGGCATTGCACTCAGCTGTGCCTTTTTTATTTGTATTTTAACTTTGGGAATTTTTATGGTGGGAAGAAGAAATGCCTCTAGCTTTTACAAGAACTGATATTTTTAGGATATAAGAGAAGGTTAGTTATGTGTAATCTTTGTAGGTACAGGATAATACTGGGTGAAAAAGTAAATGCAAACCACTGACTGGGAGATACATATGATGGCTAACTATACTTAAGGTTAGTTAATGAGGACATGACCCAGTTGAACCATGGCTCTGGTTAAACCACGGAACCATAGAAGTGGAAAAAAATAATTTAAAATAATCTATTTAATCTCTCTGGCCCAAGGGAGGGTCAACTGTATCTGAGCTATTCTTAACTGCTGTTAATCAGCCCTGTTCTCAAAGACCTTCAGGGATGGAAACATCTCAGCTTCCTAAAATAATCCATTCTAGCCCTGTAGTGGAGCCTGGTGCCTGTGCAGGAGCCCGTCCACTTCTATGGGGAGGTGAGGGGCTGCCCACTTGGCTTTGCCTGCAGGATCAAGTAAAGAGCAATAGCGAGGGGAAGAAGAGCTGTCTCTGCCCCTCTCAGGGTGTGATTTAAAGCTACCTGTTTCTGAAGCACAAAGCTAGTTTAAAACATTAAGTCTCTCCCCTTCCCAGACCTATTACTCCTTAACCCATACCACTCCCTCTCAGCTGGTTGGACTGGGATGTACACTGGCCCCCCGGGACCCTCTGGATTAGGAAGACATACATACACAGTTTCCGCAACCAGTTGCAGTAATAGTACTGCAGGGTGGTGAACTGAAGCACAGGAGGAAGAATGATTGTCCAGGAAAGGGAGGGTTGAGGATGGTTTAACGCGATTTGCCGCCAGAGAAAATGGTCATGGAAGTGGACCCTAAATCAAGCTTCTCACCAGTTAACTAACAGCGACTGGTCTTAATTGGGATACTCCAGAGATTGTTATGTTTCATCCCAGTCCTCCAAAAAGGACCTTACATTTACATTTCACTGCCTCCTTTTTCAAGCACATGTACAAGGATGAAGGCCAGTCTGAGCCTTAGTTTTAATAAAATCACTTCAGACGCTTTTTACGAAAGATGTTGATCTGTGTCATGAAGTACTCTGTTATTTATAGCTTTTAAATCTACCTTAAGTTAACTTTGATTCATAGCAACTCAAAAGCATTCAGATATTTCTGAGTCTCTGCATTTGCTATTTTTTTCCTTTCTATTGTACTTGCATAACTTTTAAAAAAGCTGAACTGACTTAAATCATTTTAGAAAAGAGAAAAAAGAGGACTGTGTCAGCCCCTGTCCGTGATGTTTGCTTGTGACTATTCATTCTGCAGCAACTTTTCACAGCAGAGATCTAATCTTCAGCATCGATGTTTATAGTGGAAGAGCTGACAGATCCATAAATATAGAAGCTAACAAGCCCAGCTATGCTCAGAATGCTTGTTTGTGAAATACATGCGATTTTCTTATCCAAACAGAGAGAACATCTTGTTGCTAACACAGTACATAAAGTCATGTCAAATTGTGAAGTGAAAATTATTTTCACTTTTGATAGTTTTACTTTCAATGTCATCACATTCCAGGTCCAAAAATTGGTCTACAATGTCTTCATTTCCAATTTTCAGTGAAGTCTATCTCAGAGACATCTGTCTGTCCTCAGCCAGAAATGAATAGGCTTAGGAGGAGATTTTCAAAAGAATAAAGCTTTGAAAAAAAATTTTTTATGCTCCAAACTTGCTGTGTGAAGGCAAAAATACCAAAGAACCTAGTTATTAAATATGTCCCTGTTCTTTTGACTAACAACAGTAGTATAGCTGTTAATGTTGCTCAGGTGAGAGAAGCTAGTTAATGTAAATGTTTATTTTTATATCCCTTCATTCTTTAGCCACTAGGTTATATGAGATGGAAAGCGGGGTGGATTCAGCAAATGTTTACTCAGTTTGTGCCAGTTTTCCAGCATGTCTAGACTCAATATGAGAATCTACAGCTCTTCACTCGAGAAAATGAAGCAGATAAATAATTTAGTTATTGGTTATTGAAACCTGATGCAAGATGCAAGTAAAATGGAGAAAGACTAAATGGATAAGTACCCTGTTTTTCAAAGAGTATCCTTACTTATGGTGTCCTTGTGTAATGTCCCATGAGATCTATCCAAGGAGGAAATACTTAGGAGCATTCCATTAGATAAAAATATGCAGCCAAGAAAAATTCCAGCAAATGATAATGCTCTATTACAAATATGTAACATGAGTAAAAGGCATTGTTCAATAGCATCTTTGCAAATGCAGTCTTAACCCTCTTAAACTGTCATGCTCTTGATATTTGTTCTCCCTGGTCATAAAAAAATCATCAGAATTATTTTTCAAGTATTTCTGATGTTGTGGGATGAGATCTCTGGAGACAGTACAAACATGAGATGATTCAGGGATATTACAAATGTAGTTAGTCTTTTATATGAGGCTCTGCTTAGTGATAGTTATGATTTTGTAATGCCACCTGTTTTTTCAGAGGAAAAACCTTTTGTAGGCTCTGATCCAATTGTTACAAAAGTCAAGGTGAAAAATAAAACTCTGAATGCACAGAATAAAATATTGCTCTGCATAATTTTTTTTTGARTGAAAGTTAGTTTCTTTCTTACAAATCTTATTTTCTGGTATAATCAAACAAAATAATATGGAAGTCCACAGATAATTTAGTGTCTGTATGAGCATGCAGTTAGTGGAAATGCTATGTTTCTTTCCTTTTTTTTTGTTTTTCTTTTGTTTAGTTCTGCTTGTTTAGGTTTTAACCACCATTTTTGTGCTTTCAAATGCTCATACTGAAATACTGTGCTAGTAAGGGAGCCAGAATTGACAGTGACTAAAAAGTCCGTCTACAAACGAAAATTAACCTGATGTCTGTTTACATAATCTCAGCAGAGGAAAATACAAAAAGTAAACATAGAGTATTATAAAACAGTAATTAAACTGTCAGGATTGACTCACTTTTAATAATCTAAAAACATAAAGTGTTTTTAAAAACAGACTTTTTAACCTGACACCTCTCTTCTCAAGAATGTGCTGCTGCAATCCAGAAATGCAGAAAAGCATTACATGTGTCAATAGCTTAACCAAACGAGGGGAAGTGTTTGAAGATATCTAAAATATGAATTACTTGGTTTAAATCTGGTGTTCCAGGCAAAGCATGACCATCTTGTGAAGCTGGGAATGTTAGGCTTTATGAACTTGATCAGGGAGAGTTACCTTTTGCACAACTTCAATATAATCAACAGCAGTTCACTAAAAAAAAMCCCCAAACTTCTCATCAGAAGAAGTGAGCAGAGTTTGCCTGGAACAGTAATAGAGATCTGGAAGAAAAAGATGCTTTTGAATGCCTGCATCTTGGAGGGAAAAAGAAATCTGGTCTTCCAGAGAGAATACATAATTTGTCTTGTCTGTATTAAGATGTGTAGGATTCAGATCACCAGCAGCTAATAATATTTTTTTACTAGCGGGACCTCACCATTTTTAAAATACATTCTCAAAGAAATAAGTTCAGGGTAATCTTTCCATAGTAAAGAAAGTTCTCCTGTGAGAAGATCTTATGGATTTCCCACCTTCTTCAGGATGCTGGGGCCTGTTTGAAAAGCTTGCCTGTTTTTGGAGGAAAGTACAAGGCCCTCAGACAACAAACCTGGGGAGAAAACATCCCATGTAGGGGAAGCTGGGGGAAAAGGGAACATGAATTTTTATATAGCTAGTTTCGGGCAACACTTTGAGAGACACGAGGGGAATTACCACATGTTTTTGATAGCTGTCTTTCAGCCTCATTTTTCCACAGCATAAATAGCTGTCAACTGGTCAGTTTAATTTTATTAACTTGTCTAGATAAATATTAACTCTTTACTATTATACTACATATATTACTATATTTTTGTGTCATGTATAGTAGCTGTATTGTTGTAGCCACAATAGTCTTAAGAACATAAGCAAATCATGGGTTGTAGGGAGAAAGTACATTTTTATTAGACCAGCCAATGTTACTGAAGAAAAAATAAGCAAGTTTTTGGGCATACGAGTTCTTCGGGCCTACCTGATTTTTTTAAATTAAAATACCTTTAGCAATGAAATGTTTCTCTTCAGGTCCTAATAATAGTTATACTTCATAATATAGCCTGTTACATGGCCTTTGTTACCTAGCTATAATATTTACTTCTGTTTCTTACATGTATACGATAATAATATTCTCATGCCTACATGAGATCTTGCACTGATTTAACTCTCAGTCTGATCTGAACACTTAATGAAGCTAGTGTAAAATTGATGTGACCACTCATTTAATCCAGTTTTATTTGATTTGGCCAAACTCAGGTAGGCATCGGTTTAAGCTGAACCAAAATAAGTCATTCTAATCAGATCTCACATTGGCTTTGTAACAGTGTAACTGCTTTGGTTAATTAGGCTTGTTTTTTGTTTTTTGTCATTTATTTTTGTTAAAATACCTATTTTAATACAATCCTTCACTCATAGCTGTTTCACAACTGAGACAAACGACCCATAATCACTTCCCTTTTAAGAGCATTATTGGCAGTATGAACCATTAGCAAGGAGGAGTCTGATCTCTCGTGGTTGGATGCACTTCATTCCCAATGTGAGATGTATTCATATTTGTTAGCCAAGGCTGTTATGCATTACTGCTCCTGTTGTTTGCATGCTGCTTTTGGAGCCGAACACAGTATTACCCTGTAGCAATGCCCAGGACAAAAGATGGCCAAGCTCAGAGGATCAACATCCCTCCTAGCAGCCACAACTGCTTTCCTAGGAACTGGCTATCACATTATAGAAATTAAGTATCATTGTTTGTCAAGCAATTAAACAAGGAGGTTATTTCTCTACAACAGGCAAAACTTGAAATTCTCTGATGACATCCCTTTTCCTCCTCCCTCCTCACTGCTGCCAAATGGTGGAAAAGGACAGTCCATATGCTGGAGGGCCCTAGGAGGAAGGGAAGGAGAAGGCAGCAGGCAGCAGATCCTTTTTCTCCGATGTGCGTGTTCCCGGGAGACCTGCCCCCTGTCCTGGCAGGATCCTGGCGACCCCCAGAAACCTGAGCCGTGCAGCCAGAGCAGCTGGCTTTGATCTCTCTGTCTTGGCCTCAGAGCTCCCCTGCTGCCACACCAGCAGATACTCTCCACTGGAAATAAGAAAAAGAGGGAGGAGCTTTATAAAACATTTCTTCAGCCGAGGTTTTGTTCATCCAGAGGAGGAACCATGTACATATCCACCTCTTGGCCTATCTGGTGACCTTTTGTCACCAGAGCAAGTTCATGGATCACAGGATTTGTAGAGGAGATAGTAACAGGAGAGACTGCCGCAGAGTCAGTTATCTCTCTAGCTAAGGACATGAGGATCCTTAGATCCTTCCAGGTACTGATTTGGGGAGGGAAGTCCAACCTAATGACATGACTCTGTTTTTATAATTAAAATAGCATTAGCATTTGATTAAAAAGATAAATCTTCAGTTCCATTAAAAAAAGTAGCTATGTTTCTGAATTCAAAAGGCAATACTTTTATTAAAGTATCACAAAGATCACAACTGTGTAAGAGTGCAACCCTGGGGAACGTCATCATTTTCGTTACTCATGTAGCCTGGCCTATTTTTCAGCCTATGCCTTTGTATGTGCATGGCTGCATGTGTGTGTGTGTGTGAGAGAGAGAGAGAGTATATAGTTATGTTACTTTCTTCAGATTAAGTAGTTGGAAAATATGATGCTCTAAAACACAATTAACTCTGTATGTATTCTGCTAGTGCCACCACGGATAGAAATATCTGCAAGCAGAGTTAAGGCTACAATGACCATCCCCTTCCTCCTTATACCCTGAGGCCCAGATTTCTGGCTTTTGGGAGAGGCACGGCTCCTTGAAACCTAGGCACCAGGTCCCTTAGCTCTCACAGCATTACTGCTGATCAGAGGATGACAGGTTCTCTCATTCATGGGACAGGCAGGCCACATTCGCGGGTCTCTTGGACTTCAGGCACTTGTAAGGGCAAATCTGAAAGCCCCAAATCTCCCACTTGGGAGCTCCCTTCTGGGGCTCAGCTGTAATTCCTCAGAGGCGAGCCCCATCCTTTGGCAGCGGTATCTCCTCAGCCAGCTGGGAATGAACGCCTCTGGTTGGTAAGAGCACATGGGGCAGCGATAGAGGGACCGGATGACGATGCTATCACAGCAGAGATCAGCACCTGAACAATACCATGCTTGAGTAACAATGCATGTAAGTGGATAAGTTATTATGTCCTGAGGGAGCAGCACTAATAAACCTATTTAGCATCTCATTTGCTCTTTCAAAAGGGCTCCACAATTAGCTACGCTTAAACATTTCTATCTACTGCACTGTGTGCACCAAGATTATGTCCTAATTGAACTATCTGTTTTTTTCCTCATTTTACATTCATTGTGGAGAATAAATTGGTATAAATACATCAGTGATAAACATTCTTCTCCTCACTCCCACCCATACTGTGATGGTGGATGTGACTCTGCAGGGTGCCAGCATCCCGGATCAGCCATTCCTTTTGACGTTTCCATTTTTTTCCCTTAACTAAGCCATCAGCCTGTACATGAAGTGACGGCATTTACTACCTCTCCACCCAATCTACTCAGTTTTGACATGATACTGCTTTTTAATGTGTGTGTAGTCAAGGTGTGTCTTAACATCTATATACAAAAACATTTCATTTTTATAGCGCTTTAGAGCATTATATATATATTTTATATAAAAATTCCACAGAGTGAGAGTTCTGAAGGAAAACAATTTAAATTCTAGCCATAGTCACTCATCTTTCAGCAGCATTTCAGTTGCCTAACCGTTGTTAGTGGTGACCTCTGATCGATGAGGGCAGTGGGCACATACCTGCATATTAACGACTTGGTGGCTGGAGTGGCTCAGGGTCTGGTTGGGGCTTGGGTAAACTCCCCTCAGGACAGATGGGCAGATCCAGAGTGTAAATGTGCTCTGGCAAAGCCAACAGATGCATTTCTGATGCCTTTCCGAACAGCGCACACAGAGTTTTCTAAGTTGGATGTCAGTTATATTTCTCAAACTAGAAGCTATTTGGCAACTTGCAGCTGAAAAGTGTGTGTTTGTGTGTGTGAGAGAGACCTGTAACTCTGTCTCATGCGAGGAGGCAGCTTTTCTGTTTCCGAATCATGCCTAAACCCTTTGGAGAAAGTAATCATTAGACTAGTGCAAAGATAGGGGGCACTTAAGCATGACGATGAAACACAAAGCTGAAAAGATAAGAGGTTAAAGGTAGTGCTTGCTCATCATTCTAGCCATCTGGATTTGGTTTATGGTACACATTCCTCAGCATCTGTTCTGGAGACCAGAGGATTCCTTGTTTTCCTCGGCTTTCGTTCCCCCATCATGTATGACAGCCACCCACCACTGCAGATGCAGCATGCTGTGTAAAGGTTTTCTTTAAACTCTGTGTAAAGGGGACCCATGAGAGCTTGGCAATTTTCAAAAGCTTGTATTCCCTATATACAGAAATATATATAGGGTCAGAATCAGACCAGAGTTCTACTTCACAGGAACACAGGGAAGGTTAAACTCACTTGAATTGGTCTTTTTTTCCCCACAACAGTTGACAGCAATATATTTCTCCCAGTTTCTTTTGTACAGGATAGAGAAGTCACAAAATAAAGACAGACCTCTTCAAAAATAATGATTTTTTTTTCCAGGGAAATTCTCCTCTCTGCAGGCCCTTGCTCAGGGCCCCGGTGGCTCCTTGTCAATAGCTTGGTCCATTCAATAGGAAACCTGCATATCTCCCTTAAAGGGCTTGCTGCTGTGCGGGAGTTACAACATACATTGCAGCAGGGATTCATATCACTTAATTTCTATAGCTAAAGGCTAGGTAGGGCTTCGGTTCCCTCTGTAGTCAGCGAAGCAGTAGACATTTGTGATTCATCTGATCCCACACCTGGTGTCAAAACAGGTGGGATAATCACCTCTACTTCTCTCTCTACTTACTGTAGGAGTCTAGATGCTTGTCTCAGGCTGCCTTGCTCTTCAGCTGAGATGCACCTCACACAGCTCATGTCCCACAAAGAGCTGATGGCCACAGGTCCTCTCCTGGCTCCCTCTGAGCTGGTGGCAGAGGCTCCAATGCTCAGCCCCTCCCAGCATCCCTATAGATGTTTCTGCCAAAATGAGCTGGAGTAGTAAAGACCTACTATGTCATGACTTTGCAGGCAGGTGAATCTAGATTTAGGACACCTGATGCTGGGCCAAAAAAATTGCAGCTGCATGGAGCAAAGCACCAAAGCAGACAAAAGCAGTGTGTATTGGCTCTACCAATTCAGCTTTGTTCAAAAGTTTTTTTGGAGGGGTGGCTGGCAGACTTTATGCCTGATCAAGCGTTGCCTCCAAAAGCCGACAGAGAGCCAAAAAAACCAAGAAAAAGCCAGCATAAACACAGTCTACTCTGACTATTTGACAGAAACATGACCCAAATTAAATTCGGGCATCCAGGTGACCCAATAACGCAGGGAGCTAAAGATTTAATGATTGTGGATCATGTTCTGAATGGATTAACTAACCCAGGGCATTTTATTCCCTTGGCAGATGGCTCTAGTTAGGCACCATATCAAAATACTAGGGCAGGTGAGAGGCAGTGTTTTCTTCCTTCACTCAGTTATTGCCAAAGGGAGTTGTGTCCACAGCCTCTCTGTCAATGTTTACTCTTGGTTTGCAACATGCAGATTAAAGAGTCATTACAATGAGTGGTTCACCCCCTCAGTGAATTCTCCCAAACTGTGACTAACATATCCGCTCCCTCTTACAAACGAGGATGCTGTCAGTCCGTGGCACTCTTATCAGTCACACCCATGGCCTGCATTGTTAATGAGTCGAGGTTTGAAATTGTCCTGGTGAGTGAAGCACAAAGCAAAGCTGAGAAAATAATAGATTCTTGTCTTCTAGTTGGCTGTATTTATATGGAAATACAGATCATTACCAGAATCAAAACCTTTTCTATAGTGAAGTAAAAAACTCATTTATTTTGTCTTTTTGCTTTTAAAAAAAACAGCGCAAAATGATGTTAAAGGATATACAAAAAGAATATGAAAGAACATCTGTATCTCTGGCCAAAGGTGAATGGGAGGAAGCATCAAGAGTGACTTTAGCACTCCTTGCAGTCCTAAGGCCACTGTTACTGTAACCTGCGCAGACATACAACACTCCTGCACATCTTTGTGCTTCTAGCTATAGACCTACTTACTTAAGGCGGTCATACTCAGGGAGTCTGGGAGTTAGGGTCAGGGAGTCTGAGTTAATTTCTGAGTCCAGGAATTAACTGTAGGTACCAAGTCTAGGCATGGCTTGTCCTGGTAGAACAGTGCAAGGTACTCAGAGTATGGCTCCAGACCAACAGGTTACATGACAATGATATCAACACTCATTTTAAAAAAAAAAAGTCTGAGGTCACTCTGCAGAAAGTAGTGTTGGAAACACCACAAAAAATAATAAAGATTGGTGGGACCAATTATAAGAAGGACAGTGGGAGGAGAGAAGGCAGCAGCAAGGTGGAGATTTATGAGGACTTCCTATAAGGCGTTATTGAGAGAGTGGGGAGAATAAACAGAAATATATGTGTAGGGACTACAGGGGACATGTTCTGATCTCATATCTGAAGCTGCATGTGCATATATGCACAAGTAATTACTCTAGTGTATTGGTAAAGGCATATGCAAACAGGTATATACATATGCAAACATCCATTTGCATTCACTGATATGAATTATATATATGCAGTTTCCTGTAAGATGCAGTGTCTTGTGGATTTTATTGGTACCACTTAAGATTCCTGCATTTTGAAAATATGGTCCTTTGTTTCTACTTATACCTATTTCAGTATTTTATTAAGCTATTGTCTATATTTTACAGAAACCATGTTGCAGAGGTTTACACCACTAACAGATGGGATTGCTGTCCATCTACACTGACAGCATAACTATGTTAGATAACAAAGCAGCAACATAACAATCTTTTTCAACTCTTAGATGAGGCAGAATCCTCTAATCACTTTGCACAATCCAGAAAGAAAGGAAGGTTTATAAAGGCAGAAAAGAGTTAACATGTTGCAGCATTGTCCTCACTACAGCAAGAGGGATGATCACCTATCTGTGTTGTGCTGTGAAAGGAAATATGCTCTGAAGCAAAATAAGAAGCGGTGATTTATTCTTGGTTGGTGATTGACTTACTGCACAGCCATAATCAAAGTACTTACCCTTTTGTTCTTGCTTTCTGCTACGGAAAAATAGGAATCACGTTTTTTGGTCTTAGATGCATTGTTAAACAAAATACTGTTTGTAAGGTGCTGAGAGGAAAAGATTTAAAGTGCTTCAGAAACACCAGTGTTGTTAAAGGATTGTCTAAGGTCAGTGTCCCGTTTAAGTCCACCTGCAAAGATTTAAAACTTTATTATGAAGGCTTAAGTGTAAATTAAGTGGTGTCCCAGCGCTTGGGACTCACCCCCCCTTGCCTGAGGGTGAGGTGGTCCTGCTGAAGAGCAGAGCCTTAAAGCACTCTTGGATTGGGGCTGAAAGCCCAGATATAGCAGGACATGTAGGTGCTGCTTATTGACAGATCCTCTCCTGCCATTCCCAGTGCTGTCAAAGCAAAGTGAGACAGAAATGATCAGTTTGAGAGCAAACTGCTACAGCTTAATTTAGATGTTGGCCTGGAGAGAAATGGAGGGGGAAGCCTACCCTTTTGTATTTGTTTTGAGACAGGGTGTGACAGTACTGTTGTATTCTTTGTTCTCCTTCTCCACACTGCCTCAGAAAATCCTCCTTCCCTGACAATACATCTTAGCATAAAATCACTATGATCAATACTGGTTAACTCTCTTCAGAATCAAAAGCCCTTCCTTTCTTTCTTACTAGACAAGAAGCAATCCTGCCAGCCTGCTCTTTGGGAAACGTCAAACACTTTGCAGCCTATGAGACCAAGTTGATAGCTTTTGCTGCTGCACAGCATATAGAAAGCTTAGGTGCATTGGTTGGGAGCCAAGTTTGTTTTTCCACCTGATATAGCTGAGGAAGGGGGCAAACTACTGGGCTCAGAATCCTTTATTTCCAGCTATTCCAGCTGACCAGGTAAAAAGTATCTGTCCTGCAAGCCTGGCTTTTCTTACATCTTTGGACAGCGTGTTTGAAACCAGTAGCATCCCTAGGATTAGTCACCAGCATTTAATTTCACCCAGAAGCTTCCTTATGGAAAGAGTACCAAAATGAGGGTTTACTAGAATCATTCACAAAGAATGATTCTGGTGCACAAATTTTATTCAGTCTCACAGTAACTGTGTGAAAATGAAGCTGGTCACCACAATGAGCAGCATTTAAATGAAAATGGACATATTCCAGACCTGCTTCAGGTTAGAGTTCACTATGTGGGTGCTTTCATCTGCCCTCTCAGTGAGCAAATTCAGCTCTCTGAACCCACAGAAAGCTTGTCTTGGGGACAAAAAACAAACAGTTTTTTTTCTTCTGGCTGATTGAAACGCCCTGGCTTTTGGAGAGACAAGTGCGCCAGGCAGACTGGAACAAGAGATGGAACCAGGGAAAGGGGATCCGCTCTGCAATCAGGAGCCGAGAGAGAAAAGGAGAAAGCAGGACCAGCCCTTTCAGCAGGAGTGAGCAATCAGATCAGCTCACCCCCAACAAACTCCTCTTTGAAAAAGCGCCTCCCCTGAGAACATGACTGTTCCTGGGTGAATAGTCATGTACCCCCTCACGGGGAAGCCCGACCCCAATAGTTTGGCTTGTGCTGGAGGGAAGCCTCAGGTTATATTTCCAGGTCCAAAGCTGCTGGGCAGCCCTGGCAACGGTGGAAGTAGCTGTGTCTGGTCCCCATCCACTCAGCCCCTTCTTCCACTCACTGTCTTGAGCTGGGACACATGTTTCTGTGGCTGGTGATAAAATCAGGTAGGTTAAATTTAACACTGCGAAAGCATTATTTCTCTTCAGACGACTGTGGGGAAGGAGAAGTAGAGTGGATGATATCTTTCTTTCTCATCTCTTCTGCATACCACTTTCTTGGCATGCAAACAGCTGTCAGCACTAGCAAGATTTTAATCTTAAACAATTTAATTTTTAAACCCAAATTGTTCCTTATGGACTGTAATCATTTCTCGTATGGACATGTACTTTGTACTATCTTTAAACACTGGGTTTATTTGATTGACTGTAATGGTTCCTCAAGTTAGATTGTTATTTTATATATTTGKTTTTTTTTTTTAACATTATACATACCTCATAGCTGTAATGGAACCCTTGTGAATCTAATGGGCAATAACACTGAGACGTTCTTTCCCAGTTTCAATGATACCATACCATATCGACACATTTGGAGGTCAAGCAGTGTGGCAATATGATGAAAACTCCTGTTAAACAAGTCATTTGTCCTTTCACAGTTCAGCTGAGGCAGAACCTGTTTGGAACAATTTGCTGAGGAAGTGAATTATTTCAGTCCTACAAAACTAAAGTCCACAACATTCACTCAAGTATCAAATTAGTGTTAGTGCAAAAAGGTAACAAGCATTTGTGATATCAATTTCTTTCTATATAGAGAATAAACCAAGACATCTTCTGTTTTATTTGCATTATCTCCTTCCCTGCAGCAATATGCTCTGTTAGCTGTCTAGGGCAGAATAAATGAGTAAGAGATCCTAAATCTTTATCAAAACTTGCACAAAGGCTAGAAACAACACCATTTAACTGTCTTCATTTATGTGTGAGTCTTTGCACATCAGAAATTCGGTCCTGATCTACAGTGAATTTAAGGGAAGACAATATGAGAAATCAGTCATATGATACTTTTTGACGTAATCAGGAACAAGAAATACTAGAAAGTGCTTAGAACCCTCCCTTTCAGGAGAGGTTTGTATGGTTATCCAAAATTTCATGTGCTTACCCAACTTTCCAGGCATTTAGAAGCTTGCCTGCACCAGAATTTGGACTATTACTCTGTCAGAGGAAATTAAGCACTAACAAAATGTAAAGTATTTAAAAAAAATGAAAAAATAATAAAAAGACAAGATATAAGGACTTTTGCAGCTTAAGCAGTGGTTCCACTAATAGTCTGCCAACCTCTTTGAGTCATGTGCCAGCTACGTATCATCATGATCCCAAAATACACTGCAGTTTCGAGGTTCTGAATAGCTGCCTCTTCATTATGTAGCTCTGAACAGTCCTGGGTGGTAGTAAAGAATTGCGAAAAAAGGAGAGAATGATGCTCACTGATTGGTTAAATGTTCACTTAGGATATTTACTGTGAGTAAGAATAATCATCAAATTATCTTCTTTTCATACTCTGTGACTGGAAATCCATGCGATAGTTTCAATTGTATTACCAGTTTTCTGGAGCCCTTTGTTTAGAAAGGTTTCAAGGATTTTATTCAGTATTTTTGAGAACTTCCTAAGGAAATCTTTTTTAAGTATTAGGCAGGAATGAGAAGGTGCCAGTTTACATCAGCTAAAAGTTTGATTTGCTTACTTTGTACTCACAGCAATTACATTTTTAAGTTACTTATTAAAATGGTGACCTTTAAATTTGTTTATTCACAACACTGTATTACCTTTCTCTTACTCGTATTTTAGGAAGTCACAGACTGGTTTAAATCTCGGATGTCATACTGCAGGTACATCTCATGCAATGTTAGTGCTCACTGGGTAAATAATTACGTGACCATAGTTTCATTTTTCATTAGACTAAAGGTATAATTGTTTGTAATCCAATATGACAAAGGAAAGGAAATACCATACTCAGCAAATTAGGCTTCATATGATGGCATTCCCTAAGAAATGCACGTTTAGTGAAGGACTTTCAGGAATTATAAATAGCAGAAACTTGTAGATGTAAAAGAGTAGATTTTTTACTGACAAAAAGCAGAAGCATTGCAGCTAAGAATTATTAATAGAACAAGGGAAAAAATGTTCAGTGGTCTTCAGAGCTCAAGGATGAAATAGGTGGACAGCATTCACTAAGCACTCTAAGGGACATTTCTTTCAATCTTTTCTGTCGTTTTGATCTGTGAACTGGAATACTTCAGGAATTACTGAAATATGCTCTTGAATTAAAGTTCAAATAAAATTTCTGGGTGAAATCCTGGCTCCACTGAAAGCAGCAGGAGTTTTACTATTGATTTGGCTGGGGATAAGGTCTCATCGGGGGGGGGGGGAGGAATTGTTTGATTTTTCTTTTTGTAAACTTTGAGCATTTAAAGAAGGCAGAACAGCTCTGCACCAAAATCCTTCTGTAGCCCATAAAGCACAGCAAAAATTGCTTTGCGTTCAATCATGTGGTGAGCGCAGACGGGAAAAGAAAGGCTTCATCCCTCCATCCAAGCCTTGGCGGGTTTCTGGAGGCAGCAACACACTCAGATGAGAATTCAGTGTGACTTGAGAAAAAAGTGCCTGGTCGGTCACTGGTTGATGACACAACCTCAACAGTGCTCAGCTCCTTTGTGTGAGCAGCAGTGGCAGGGCTGCATCATGTTGAAATGAACATTTAAAGATCTATTTCTTCCCATTTTTCATTTTGAAAAGAAAAAGAAGGATTTTGTCTTCTCTGCCTTATACTTTTGCTTGAATCACTCCTTTTTATGAACCAAAAACCTTCAAACATTCCCTATTGTCTTTGTAAGAGTGACTGATTCTTACAAGCCTCAAATAATCAAGACCTTGTAACTACTAGCAATGACCAAGATACCTGCTGTGAAGGAACCATTCCCATTTTTCAGCAAAAATATATTGTGTTTTATCTTATCCTAATATATTGACTCAGGACAATAAAATCAATGTAAGTCTCTTATCAGTTGATACATTTTATCAAAGTACTGATCAAGAAATCAAAAGGGATTTGGGTCAATATCTGAGTAGAAGGATGAAAGAAGATGAGTTGTTGCCTTGCAATCCCTTCCAGCAAACTTTACATTCCAACAAAAGGCCTCATTCCTAGTAGCCTTTCCTTTGATTTTATCTTTAAACAACTTCTTTGTAGTCTCTCCTTCCTTTTTCTCCCCAGGTTCCAATGGGGCTGGGCTGATGTCAATGAAAGGTCTCATAACTGATCAGTTGACTTTGGATCAGGTGATAGGTGACTTTGAATCAGTAGTGAAAGATAAAATCTAGGGTGTCTTCAAGTCAACCTTTCTTGCAGGGACTAGGCAAATACAGAAAATATCCATGTAATTTACCCTTTGCATTTTTATCTTATTCTGAAAATGCTGGCCAAAACATCAGTTTACCTTCACCTCTCAGTATATTTCTACTGAAATATAACTGTCTTTTTATTCAAAAAAAAGTGTGGTTTTGAAATGCACTACTTTTTATTTAAAATGTTTAAAAATGAATGCTTTGTTTCAAACTTCCAAGATTTATACACATGCATATGTGTTTTTAATTTGCCAGAATATTTTAAATTGTTTTCAACCAACCTAAAGTAAAATTTAATTAATTGTTTTTAGAACTTTCAGAACTCTGAAAACTCAGATGTGGTAAATTACTTCTGTAATACTAGGTGCCTCCATTTGCACTGAAGACAATGCACATCATGCTCAGGTATATATCAGCGCTTCTGCCACTGTCTTCTTGCTGCGCAAAATTGGATGCTAAGCAAAAACAGCATCTACACTGATGTTTGAGTCATTATTTTAATTTTTCCCTCATCTCTTAAACGGTTATCTGATAAATATACACCAAACAATAAGCAGGATTTATAAATTTCCCTTATTCCCAGTACTTTAAACATGTAACTTAAATGTTTTTTTCAAGCCGTATCTCAGTATTGCATTGTGTCACCCACAAATCCATGGGCCCCGATGGGATGCACCCACGAGTGCTGAGGGAGCTGGCGGACGTTATTGCACAGCCACTCTCCATCATCTTTGAAAGGTCATGGAGGACAGGAGAGGTGCCTGAGGACTGGAAGAAAGCCAATGTCACCCCCGTCTTCAAAAAGGGCAAGAAGGAGGACCCAGGGAACTACAGGCCAGTCAGCCTCACCTGCATCCCTGGAAAGGTGATGGAGCAGCTCATCCT